>NC_057890.1:18691067-18948567 GCF_019740435.1 Gambusia affinis | reverse complement strand
GGTCACGAAGCTCTGCCTGCGCTTCAGACACTTTGCTTTTCCTTCTCCGTCGTCTCGGCACACTGAGGCCGTGAGCTAACAGCCAGGATGGATAAAAGTCGGATTCTGCTCTGTGGATCAGGAAAATAACTTGTTTCCAACCTCAGCTCAGACCTTATTAAACTTTTCTGTTGTCCTTTCAAAGCAAACAGGAGATAAAACTTTCTAAATGAGCTGCATAGGTCAGAGTGAAGAGCTGCAGTTTGTTGTGCTCTGCAGCGAAGCGCCGACTGCTGCTGATGAAACTGGAGCTGATTGGAAGCCCTTTAGAGGAAAAGGCCAGCAGCGTCCAGCATGAAAAACTAAAACACAAAGACAGAGTTTAGGATGCAGGTCTGTCAACCATCTGGATCACAAATAAATGGGTGATAGTAAACATCGACTGGTTGTCATGGTAACGTGACACGGCGCATGCATGGCGTGGCTTCAGAACCAGATGATGGTGGTTCTGTTTTCATTTAAAGCTGCTATAAAGCAACATTTTCTGAACCCCGATAGAGATGGAGACGTCTGGAGTGTTTGTTTGTTTTAGCTTTTTAAAAATGACCATATGACTCACTGAGCACCGAAAACTCAACATCAACTTCTTACCTGTATTTTGGTTTCTTGTGGTTTTGCTTCCAAATTTATTTTGGAGCTTTTAATACTGATGTCATACATGGTTTTCTAATAATCTGTCATTTTCAAACCTCAGACTGTAAACTGGATGCGTCTCCATCGTTGACCTGCATTACTGACTTAAAACCTGTTTTCTCCTAAAAACACAACACTTTACTAAACTTCCCCCTCAGAAAGTCCAGACTTTTCTTTGACTTGTGTCAAAAGTTGAACTCCTCTGAATGCTTAACTTTGCTACAAGGTTATAAAACCAGTTTTAATGTCCACTGCTACGGCTTTAAGTCAGCTTTTAGTCCAGGTTTGTTCTGTAAAGCTCGTATTTAGTTGAAGCTCAGGAGACTTCATTAGAGAGAAACATTTCCACCACAAATCAGATGAAGAAGTTTGCTGCTAAACGGAGAACACTGCAGTTCTGCTCATCATGTTGTTTGCAAAAACAATTACATTTTTCTTCTGCTTTCATCTGGAAATAAAGTGGATAAAATGAGACAAAGAACAAAATTCAAGAGAATGTTGTGTTTTTTGTCTACCTCCCTCCTTCTGGATGCTAATTTTCATTTTTAATTGCGTCAAGCCACATTTTCTCACATCAGAAAACGTGTACGTGTGAGGGTGTTGATTAGAGAAAGTAAAAATACAGCATGTAGGATTTTTATGCTAATTACCCTTTAAACCTCGCTCACGTCAGTCGGCTTCCCTAATTAGCATGTTTCCGACAGGAGCGGAGAAGAGTGAGAGAATGGTGCGACGAAGCTCTGCACGGCTAAATTAACGGTGTGAAAATCCAGACATTTGAATTTTTTTCCAGCTCCATTCTCCTCCTGTAACTCCTCTTCCTCTTCCTCCCACACCTGTGAGCAGGAATCGTCTGATCCGTCTCTTCCTTTACTGTCATGTCTGCTCAGATAGCCTTCATCCTCGTCATTCATCCACCGGAAGTTTACTCAGTTGGAGATGAAAAATCCTTTAAACATCAGTTTATTTATTATCTAACTTTAACAATTTTAACGTGACTCAGGGAGACAAATTGCTGTGTTCTTAGACTCTTTTTGCTTTGCTGCTTACATTTCATACTTTCCACATAAATCCACTCTATGATCCAGAGAGAGTTAAAGGCTAGAAGGTAATTATTGCCTGTCTGTTAATAATGTCTGTATTAAATCCCATTGCTGTTGGTGGTTCTGATTGATCGCTGATCTAAAAGTTAAAGTAAAGATCTCAGTTATTGGGTTCTGTGTGGTTTTATTTAAACGGGTCTCAGCAGGTCTTTTTATTGGGATCCAAACGGGACGACCTGCTGATCGGAGCGGTTGCTTTGGGAAGCGGTTTGGTTTCAGTTGGAGAACCTGAATGGTTTGTTTCAGTAGATTTAACTGAAATCGTCTTATTGTCCAGAGCTGCTGTGGTCAGGGTTCCGGGTTGGTTTGGTTTTATTCTGGGTTGGTTTGGTTTTATTCTGGTTCTGTTCCTCGTCCTCATGGTTTGGTTCCAGTTCTAGTTTCTTTCTGATTTTCTTTCTCCTTCAGCTCCTTTTGTTTTCACTCCTTTATTTTTCGTTCCTTGTTTCTTGGATCTTCTGTCGTCGTTGCAGCTGCTAACTTCCTGCCTCAGTTTTGTAAATCATTTTTTAATTCATTATTTTATTTTGTTCATTGAAGGCTTCAGTCACACCAACTAAATATTTGTTTTCAGAAACTACTGAGGCAAGAGCTTAAATACTGAATACATAAATGAATTGTAAACGATAAATGACCCATTTAATCTTTTCCATTCCTTTTGTACTTTAGTAAAATAAAATCCTAAGACTGGTCAGCGTCGTGCAGACATCGTTCGGTGGAAACCCAAACGATGTTTTGACGTGTTAAATTAGGAACATAAAGTTCATAAACATTACTGTGGTTCTGTGGGTTTGATCCATGCAGGATGTTCTCCATACTCCAGAATCTTGTGGTAAATCTGAAACCACATCAGCTCTTCTAAATCTCTTTCACAACCGTGTAAATGTTGTAATTTGAACAGATCTGATCTGCTGGTTCTTCCTTCGAGTCGACTTCACTTCCTGCCCTTCATGACTTCCTCTCCGTCTTTCGGCTTCGTTTCTCTGAGCTGTTCTTTTATTCCCACTCTCTGCTCCAGACCTTGAGTTCACTCTGAACGTCTTGAAGTTTAAACGACAGCCCAGACTCGACTCCATATCCGCGGCAAGGTTCTGCTTAAAAGCCCGCCGTGTTTTGACTGTCAATTTACAGCTTGAGTGCCTTCAAGGTTAGACACTTTCAGTGGCGTGAGAGTGGGAGTTGTACGGTTACACCTGGCTCACCGAGACACCGGGTCAGAACTGGACTCTAATGAACACAGAATCACAGAAATGTCAACGCACTCTTTCTGTCAGATGTTTTTCCTCTTCCTGAGCGTTAAATCCATCCAGACTGAATTTCATCAAACTGCAGACCCAAGTTAACGGCATCCAATCATTGTTTTACCTGACCTTAGCGGCTCGCTCCGCTTCATTATGAGTCATTTGTTTTTGATGTGAATGAGCATAATTGGTCTAAGCACAGGTGCAACCACTAATTGAGAGGATGTTGTTTGGCACAAAATGCCAGAACTCATTTTCAGTGGTTGGTACTCGTCGTTCGCTGGAAATGGTCTCTGAGGACCAAACTGACACACTTCAAACAATTAGCAGTGAAGTTAACTTGACCTGCAAAGCAGAACTGAATTAGCACTTTACTGGGGAAAAACTTTACAAGTTGATGACAACTTTCAAGTTTTCTGACCGCCCGATGTCTTCTTTCCTTTTAATATTCACCTGCTGCAGAAACATAAGCCACAGGAATCTGTTAACCCAACCAATTAAAAATGATTTGAAGGCTCTCATTCCAGTCATTAAGCTTTATTCTTTTGAAGCTCTGGTTCTGAGTGAAATGGACTTTTTCTTGTCTTTAGATGCATTTTTGTCGACGGGTTTCCAGGAATCCTTGGCTCCAGTATTTATTTCTCTTTTAGTCTCACAAAATGCAGCTGAACAAACGAAAACCGTTGAGTTTTGTTATTGGGTCAGTTTGGTTCTGGACTTCATGATGAGAGCATCAGGTGTTTCCATTTTTCACTGAATTTCTGGTTCTGATCAGTTAATCACATGATCAGTTCAAATGAGCTCAATAATTTTTATATGCATGATTTATCATTTTTCTCTTTCTACCAGAAACTAGAAGACAAAAGTCTTCAGTCTCAACTAAACGTTGATAATTTTGTTTTCAGAGACTTTATAATTTATTTATTTTATTTTTTTGCTTTTTTTTAACTTATTTTGGGTATTTGAAATGTTTTCCAGTTCCAGTGCTAAATAATCGTTAAAATGTAAAGTTTATTGATCTTTGAGAACATGTTTTTGTATTATTATATTATATTATTATTATATTATTATACTAGCTAAAAATGAAAACAATATAATCGTTTATCGCAATAACTTCTAGGACAATTTATTGTCCAGTTATATTTGTTACCATAACAAGTTTATTTCTGATTCCACTTGAAGCTCAAACACAAACCCACAAAGTCTGAAGTCTGTAGTTTCTGTCTGATCGTCCATCATAAACCCAGAGAGCAGGAAGTCGCCCACCTTGACATCGGTTAGCTCACGTAGCGCTGGCATGGTTTGCATCATGTTGGTTAAATGAAAGCGGTTTTTGTCTGGAGGTTTTTACTTTGTCTGCCGAGTCGTTGCTGCCTGGCGTTTCCTCTGTCTTCTCAGCAGGAGGAAATGAGTCGGGTTTTTCCTGCCGACGGTGCGATAATGGAAGGAAAACTTCTGCCTTCAACCTCTCAGGTGCTGCGAGAAACTGCCTGATGTGGTGTTTTTTATTTCACCTCATCTGTTCTGGGAAGACTCATTTCCTGAACACAGTGGTGGTAGTCATTCAAATTAATTAGCAGGAGGAACTGTAACAGAATCTCCATGTAATTAGCTGATTTAGCCTAATGAGCTAAGCCCTATAACTCCACTTGAAGCAGCAGTTCCACTTTTTATCACCATGCAACTGTTGCAGCTTTTTAGTCAAATAACATAAAATTAAATGACTTTTTAAGGTTTCCATCTCTGGATGAATTGTCTTTATAAATATCTCCAGCCCTTTTCCTTAAATCATAACTATTTCAGGTAGATTTTTTTAAAACTAAAACCAGAACATTGATGATGTTAGAAATTATCAACAATATCTGACCCCATGAATGCATTTTTCTGGTTTTTTTCACCTGCTTTGCTCTATTTCTAGTAAATAGTCTCTGGTGTGAAGTGACAAGTTTCCTTGGTTGGTTTTCATTTCTGCAGCTTTGATGTTTGCTTTGACTGTTCCACTGTTGACAGCTGACTCAAACCGAAAATATCGCCCTTCATCACAGCAGCCGCCATGATGATTGTTCTTTAGAAATTGTTCCTCCTCACAGAGATGACACATCTTTCATCAGCATGTCATTGGCTGTACATTTATGTATTAAAAGGTTTTATGTCATCATCAGTCATACTGGGAGCCTAAAGTCCAGAGTTTTCATATTTTTAACAAAGTGACATTTGAAATGCTCTATGTTCACTGAAAGCTTTTCTTACTGGTTTCTAAAATAATCATTAACCTTTTAAAGGCAAGAGAAGCTAATTAGCTTCATTCAGCTAAGGTTGTGCATCGATTCCACCTAGTGGTTGGAGTGTGAACTACAGGAAGTGGAACTCCGTGACGCACCAACCTCACTGAATACGGCTGAGACTCAGTAAATAATATTAACCCGGCACCAGATTCTGCTGTAGAAAATCTATATTTTCTGAAAACATATGAGAAAAATTGGCCTTTGAGTTATTTCTGATTTTGGGTTTGCAGCTTTTTAGCCACATCAGGCACATAAGGAATGTAAATGAATAACACTAATATCAATAATCATCCATTAATTTGGGTTTAAGGTGAAAATTGAAATTTTGTGCAACATTTAATCAAATAATTTATTTGAAACTTCATGATGAAAAACCAATGGTTGGTAGAAAATATTTTGGGATTCACTGCATGTTACGTTATTTTTGTTTTTGAAACCGTCTGGTTCTTTTGGACCGATGGAGTACTCAACATCTCACCACGTTTGACCAACCATGTTCAGAAATCCTTAAATCCCCTTTCAGAGGATCATTTCAACTTTACTAAGCCTCCTGATTGGCTGATTTACTTTCCCTGTTAACAAGCAGATAACTTTAAGGTGGAAGGAAAGAAACAATTTCACCTTTTGATTTATCCGGACTAATGTATAAAACTGAAGTCCTAATTCCTTAACAGCAAGTCGTTGATGGAGAAGTTTGTTGATGTACCTCAGATAAACTCGGTTAGATTCCGGCTGAGTTTCGATGACGCCAGCTGGACCTGGACCTGCGCTACAGTTGATCAACCAAAACCACTGCAGACGTCTTGATGTGGACGACATCGTCTTTCCTTTGTCTCTCACAAACTCATCTGAGCTACAGACTGACGCTGAGAAAACGTGTTGGACACGAGAAGCCGGTTTGGTTTCGTGCAGCAGATGTTAGTCGACTCACTGAAACGTTTGTGGAGCATTAGAGCAGATAATCCCCGGTCCATTCCTCTAAATAACTCATTGATCCTGGCTTCTCTTTCTCACACTGTGAAGGATTATTATGAACAGCAGAGGAGTGAGCTTTGGTCTGCTGTGTTCATATTGAACAGACTTTTCACCTTCATGCATTATTCTGAGTGAGTCACGGTGCAGCTGTCGTATCAGACCCTAAAGCGAAGGCTGTTTTTCTTCTCTCCTCGACATGCCGCACAGATTAATAGACTCAAATTTGAGGAAGCAGAGCATGTAGAGATTTCATTGATATTCGGTCGGATAAGCGGCGGTCAGCGCTGCTTGGTGGCCCACACCTTGTTTACGGAGGAGAAAAGTGTTTGTCAGCTGGGAGGCTGGTAGCCGGCAGACAGATGGAGGCCAGATCGTCCCGCTTCTGAAATGTGTCTGTGCTTGTTGGAAGAAATGTGTGTATTAGTAGAAGCGTGGGAGGTTTTTTACCCAATTAAACATCTAACACAATGGAAGACCAGCATGGGGAGTTGTGGCAACTACAATGGATGATTATTATAGTAAGAAGATTTGAAGTTATTATCCATAAGATTCAGCTGCAGCCCTTTCTGGCTTCAGCTCTGCAGAGTGCAGGCAGACTGCTATATGCAGAGGAGAAAGAAAAGGAAAGACGGGGTCACGCTGAGGCATAAAGAGTCGGAGAAAGCCCTGAGAGCTGTGTGAGTGTCGGCAGCGTGCCGAGTGAGAGGATGGTCTCCAGCAGCTCCATTGATTTCCTCTCCGTCTCCTCCACCGGCCTCAGACTCTGTCCGTCCCCCCTGCCGTCGCTGAGAGAATGAGCCCTAACAAAGACCTGAGCGGACTCCCGCCGACCGTGACCGCTCTCCAGCCACCAAGCCAGACCTCCATGGTGGAGTTAAAAGCCCCCCGTCTTCCTGCTGCCCCCTTCTCCAATGACATTTGACTCTCCCCGAAATAGAGAGTTCACTGCCATGGCTCGGTTTCTCTAGTGTTTTGTTTGTGTGTTTTTCTACTGTTCTCGGGTCTGAAGATGAATTGGTGCGGTCAGAACCGCTCTGCTCCTGAACGCTTCCATTCACACTAATATTAGCCGTCCAATCAGCTGCCAGCTCAGCCACAAAGTTTAAGTGGAATACATTTTCTGCAGATGGAGTTAAAACCATAAGTTCATATTTTTAGCCCATTTCAGCAACAAGGGATTTCAAAGTGAAAAGTTCAGATTACCTGGGTTAAGAGCCACCTGGTGGCGCTGTAGAGCTGAAGCTGCGTATCATCTGTAAAGCTGTGGTCGCTAATCTTAGTTATAATCTGAGCATGTTGCTGTCTAACAGGATTGAACCCTGGGGTGATTTTTATAAACGGTTACCTAAGAACACGAAGAAATCCTTTTTTATTGTTTTAGGTTAAGATTCAAACCAGTTCAAGTTCACACTGCAGGTCTTGATGCATTGATTGTATAATTGTGATTCCTGCTGGAATCCGTTTTCTGTGTGTGTGTGTGTGTGGGTGTGTGTGGGTGTGTGTGTGTGTGTGGGTGTGTGTGGGTGTGTGTGTGTGTGTGTGTGTGTGTGTGTGTGTGTGTGTGTGTGTGTGTGTGTGTGTGTGTGTGTGTGTGTGGTTGGCTGGTTAGTGCTACTAATTAAATGTGACTTCTATATGAACAGTTTACCAACAGAACATGTGGACTCTGGCAGGTTAAAGAGCATGCCACACTTTTCAGATTTCATTCATGAAACTTTTGAAAACCTTGGATTGTTTACCTTCCAGTTCCCAATCAGATGTTTGTGTTGGTCCATTATGAACACTCTGAAGGAACTCTGTGGCGTTTAGAGGATTTCTGACTTGGACATTTGGGTTGTAATTGACGGACCTAAGCAGCAACTCGTAATGTTTTCATAGTTTTAGCATCCTTTTTCTCTGAAGTAATGTGAACACCAAACCCCATCTTTAAACAGTAAAGAGCTCATTTGCATTAAAGAAGGAAAAAAATGTTGGTGTTTGTCGACAAATCAGCAGTAATTATCCGGCGCCAGGCCTAGGGTGGGTCTGCTGAGTGAGCAACAAATACAAACAGGTGGAAGTTGCCTCTGATTGCTGCGTTGTAAACGACGACAGTGAAGTGATTAATTGGAGCTCCCAAACATCTCACCGAGCCGAGACTCGGGCTGCTCCACACCGGAGCGCCGCTTCCCCTCCACTCCCAACGTGAAGCTCACCTTGGCTAATTAGCGATTTTTAACTCAAGTCCTAGTGCCACTAATTGCTGGTAATAATGATATTCGATTAGGGAATCAATTGACTGTGGTGCCTTGTCTGCTTTGATAGATGTGGCTTTGGGCAGCGGCGGCTAACGGCTGCTAACGACGGCTAACGGCTGCTAACGGCGGCGCAGACCAGGAGGAAACAAGCAGCTTGAAGAGAAAAGGAACAGAAGGGAGACATGAGAAACAGCAGCTCTCTCAGGTAAACTTATAGAAAACTTGTGCCAGTGGTGTCGCCTTTGAGCTGCTGCTGGCTGTGAAGTCAGGAGCCAGGAATATTGATCAGACACATTGATTTCCACTGTTGAGTCCAAACACTGCAGCAGAGTGTTTTTCTGCCTCTTTGGGAGTTCGCTTGACCGTTCAGGGCGGACTGGATGTAAATTACACTGTCAGCAAAAAGTTTTCATTTTATTTAAACTAGAATATTTCACACATAGTGATGCATTAAATTCTCTTCATCTTGATTGATTCTGGCCAAGATGAGAAAACTTGATATCATAGCTGCAGTGTCTTGGTTGAGGCTCCTTTTGCATGAATTACTGCATCAGTGCAGCGTGGCACGGACGAAATCCAGGTTAACTTCATGGAAACCTTCAGGTCATATTTATCATTGGTTCTGGTGTCTCTTCACTTCCTCTTGACGACAGGTCAGGTTAGTTTGTAGCTGTTACCATGGTGATTGGGTCGGTACCAAGTCCTGAGTGACCGGGCCAACAGGTCAGTAAATATAATGAGACGTAAAATATACCAATTAAAATAATCAGTCAATTACTTAAGAACTCTGCAGTTTCCTAACTGTTCCATAAATTTATGGTTTCTAACTTTTAAAGTGGAAGAAAATTCTCAAATGAAATAAATTATATTCATAATTTAAAAACCTGATGCTTGTATCCATAAATCTATCAAGACTGAAGACTGCAGTTTAAACTGGATGTTGTTTTTGTAACAAATAGTGAAATATGGAGGAGATGAGCTAAGAGGAAGTAAGGAGTCACTCAAGATTATTATATAACTCATAATTAGTGATAAAACAGGCTGTATTAAATCTTACTGTATCCTCCATTGAGTGAAACTGAATGCAGGTCATAATTGCAACACTTGAACTCAGATTTTGTACCATGAGTTGCAGGTTTTATTTTATTCTGACTTGATGAGGAGCTGCTGTGTGACTGCAGCTCCTCTAAATATATTCACAGGCAAAAATAACAACAAAGAGGTTTTTTATGCAGGATTTCAAAGTTGGATGAGTTTAGAAATGCCTTTGTTTGGAGCAGAAAAACGTCAGATTGACAGATTTCAGCTGATATAAACGTCAGCGCCGTGCCGAGTCTGTTTCATGTTTCCTTTCATTCGCCGCCTTCTCGCCGCCTCGCCTCTTATTGTTGCTGTTATTGTTTTGTAACTGACATATTTCCACATCACTGTTCAAGCATCCCACAGGATGTGAGTGTTTTTAAATAAAAACTAAACAGAATTTAATTGAGTGTGGTTGATTTTGGTGTTTGGGTGTAAGTGAGCGGTTAGCTTAGCCGCCGGTCCCCGGGGCCCGCCCGGGGCCGCCTCATGCGCTCCACTCCAGCTGATCCGGCTGACAGCTGACAGCGCCGGCGCATTTCTGCAGCCGAACACGAGTCATGCATGTTTTAGAGAGACGGATGAGGCATGACTGCTCTCGGCGTTTGACCTGCCTCCCAGGTAGCGACGGCGCCGCCGAGGCAGAACCGAGCCGCCGACTAATTATGGACCGGCCTGGCTTCGGCTGAGCTAACACACCGACTGTGATGCTGAGAGTTTCTGCTTCACCTGCAGCAGCGCGGGGCTGCAGGCGAGCCCGAACGGCGGCCGCCTTGTGTTTAATAAGAGCGTTTTGTTTTGTTTTGTTCTGAGGGAAATAAAAAGGAACTCTGATGTTTTGATGGAGTCAAGGCCAGTTTCTGCTTGTTTCTCTCCCGCAGTGCAAATCTGTGATTTTTCCTTTTTCTCTCGCCTGATGATTGTGATTCATTTGATTTTTTTCTTTGTTTTTTTAGATATGGATATTGATGCAGATGGTCGGCTTTTCTTCTCTTTGGGGCTTTATGTAGCAAATATGTCTGAAGACGTCTGTAAATATCCGCCTCTCTCTTTGTTAGTTTTCCGTTTTAGCTCACAGTCTCCATGGTTAATACTGTATTTAACAGAAAATGGTTGTTTGCTTTGAGAAAAGCACTCTTATCTGCAGCTCAGCTTTAAATTACTGATTTTATAAAGCACAATCCAGGTACAGTACAATTAAAAACACAAATTACAGCAAAGTTATAATCAGAAATGTAAAACTTAATGGTAACTCACCTCGCCGTTCTGGTGAAAATGATGTTCAGATGTTTAGTCGATGCTCACAGTCATAGGAAAAGTTCTTTATCATAAATTTATTCTGAATAAAACCTTTATAAAAATAACTGAGAACAATAATATTACAAGCTTTGCCAGCAGCAGGTTGTGCAGTGGAGATGTAGACACTTACAAAATGTCTGCTCCTAAACTGAAAACTGCAAAACAAAAGAGAATTAGCAAAAATGTAATCATTCTAAAAACTAAATACGATATAATATAATGTCATTATCTAAAAAGAAATGTAAACATGTAGAAACAGTGTGGCTGCAGCAGAGCCTCATGTTATCAGTTATCTGGTGTTTAGAAACTCTTGAACAAACTGAACATGTTACTTTCTGATATCGTGATTCTGTGTTACTGCAGGAAACCGCTGATGCTACAAACTCATTGAAAAACAATCATGTCAGAAAAAGGCTTTTCATATAAAATGCATTTGTATCAAACAATGTAATTTACTAAATCTGCAAATAGAAGCTTTTATTTGAATTGCTGTACTTTCAGGTGCTGAAGCCTTTATTTTAGCGGCATATAAACTGTTGTTTACAATGCAGGTTTCCATTTACATTGTGATCTGAAAACATTGTAAATCTAGATTATTTTTCCAACAGTGTCTCTGAATTCATATTCATGGACTCCCTGCTGCTCATCCAACCAAGGGAAGTTGGCATCATTCACCCTCAGCATGTGGTGGATGTGAAAAACAGAAACACGTTCAGCAGCATTATTAACAGCAGCTGCTCTAAACTCAGGGAATCAAATGCTAAATTGAAGAGGAATGAAACGCTGACGGTGTGACTCAGTCACTCCTCAGTTTTACTGACCGAGGTGGTTAACCAACCAAAACTTTCCTCTGGTTTCTGTCAGACATTAATGCAGAACAGTTAAAAGGAATTCAAGTAATAAATTAGCAGGTAGATCATCTGACGTCCACCCTTCGTCTACTCCTTGATATTTATCAAAATGTCATATATTTAGAAATTTAAATAGGAAAATAACAGATTAAAATCTTAGTGTTGAATTTTCAGTTTAGTTGTTTTAATGACGAAATGAGCATCTGTTTATCTCTGACTTTATGTTTTCCATACCTTCATTATTTATTGCACTAAATCTGGTTTGTAGGGAGTGCTTTTATTTTGATGTTCTCAGCAGGAAGTGTCCTTGTAAAGTCTTTCTGTTAGCATAAGGAGGTTAGGCGGCTGTATTAAAATGAGTGTGTTTTGTTAAACTGCACTGAAAACTGTTTCCTAGCATCACGAGTCATGTGATCAACAACCGGACGTTACTACTGACAGAAATGACAGACAGGAAGCAGTAGGCGTGGCTCGTTTCTTAGTGACTTATCGCATGAATATAATTATTCATAAGAGAATTTAATTGTAATTCTTAATAGAATCTATAATTGAGAAATAGTTTTTTCTGGCATTAGATGTTTTGTGTACATTTGTAATGGAAACCAGCTTCTGATCTTCATGGCTTTTGTTGTTGCTAAATGGGTAATGAAGCATTAAAATGAAGGCTTAGCTGCCATTTTGGATTAAAACAGCCTGGAGACATTTGATAAGTAATAACGTCTCCATGGCAACCAGTTCCTCTTTACTTCCTCTTTATGTGGAGATGTGATCGTTCCCCACAGTAACGGCTCCGTGTTGCTCTTTAGCTAACATGACATGACAGCCAGAGTCCAGAGCAACACCAGTTTACACCAGAGACACCAGTGGGGACAGCTCACACACACACACACACACACACACACACACACACATCTCCATGTGTTCCTATCATGTCCAATCCATCAGCAAACTGATGACAATAACTTGGCAGGTCCTGGAGGTCAAAGTTCACCTGCAGCACTGAGCCATCCTTCCAGCCTAACGAGCATCATGGCCGAGTCTCTGTCCTCTCAGGAAGCCTTCACATCTCCAGTTTTACTTATTTGTTAGTGAAAAGTTGGTGAAGCTTCCAGCTGCACAGCAGAGAGAAAAATAAAAGTGGAAACTTTGAGGATCTTCCTGAGTCGACAGTGTAGCGAACCCTTCATGTTTTCATCAGCCCTGTTCATGTTTTCATCAGCCCTATTCATGTTTTCATCCCATTCAGAATCAGCTGGTTGAATGTTTTGCAGCTGTTTGTTCTGTTTTAGACCAAGTTGCTCTTCATCTGCAGCAGCCATGATGATGATGATGATGATGATGATGATGATGAAGATATGAACATGTTGGCTGGATTTAACATTTAGTTCACCTCTATTTTCTACTTTACAGATAAATCTAATCTGTTTTGTGTAAGAAATATCAAACTATGCCTGGACAAACGAGGATAAAAACTGATCTCATGTTTTGGTAACTTGATTCACTCAGGGAAATAAAAATAAATGTATTTGCTGGTGTTTAGTTTGTTTTTAATGGTATTCATTTTCAGTCTGAAGACAGTTCTGGCGGTCTCTCCATAACTTTAGTTTGGTTTTCATTTTCTAATAAGTAAAATTTTATGATGTAGTATAATGACCACACTAAGAAAAAATAGAGAATAAAATCATTAAGCTTTGACTTTTTTCTCATACTATTACGACTTTATTCTTGCAATATTATTTTGATGGAGGTATTTAGAGATGTGTAAAACTGTGGGGAATTATTTTAGAGTTTTGGTTCTGTTGCTTACATGAGAGCTGAAAATGTTCTGAATAATCTGCTGCCCCATAAGAACTGTTTCTTCCCTGGTTTCTGTTGGACGGCTCAGAGCTCAGTGGCTGTAACTGTGTCAAGCATTCAGTCGTTAAACTCTGCCTCTGTGCACCAGGATGTTACAGCATCTCCTACATTATGGACCTAATATTCTGAAAGTGGAACAAAGAAATCTGAATTTTACTTGAAATGGAAATAACTGGCAGGTTTTTAAATGCGACCGGCTCACATGTTCTGCTCTCTTCCCTCCATCAGCTCCCTTTGCTAGCAGCCTAATAATTCCCCTCATTATGCAGGACCAACAGATTTTAGCAGCACTCATCACTGGGGGAGGATGGAGCGTTTTTAGAGATGCTTCGTTCTGAAAAAGCTCCGTTTTCTGCTCTCTCTGTTCCTCCCCCGCTCCAATTCGCTCACCTCCTACTGACGCTCGGCCTCCTCTGAGCGTCAGACGAGTACGCCGCTCTAATTACTTTCTTCAGGGAAAGAATTAGCTTGAGCTGTCCTGAGTGCTCCGGCCTAATGCATAAAGAAGAGGCGGCCGGCCCGAAGTGGAGAATCACAGAGAATCACATTCTTCCATTAGCCACATTTAATCCATCCTCTCATAAGTCAAACCGGTGAAATCTGTGGCTCTGCATGCGACGCTCAGAGTTTGTTACATAAAAACAGCTGATCTAAAAGCTGATTAAACTGTAAAACTGTATAGATTTAAAATATATTTTAATTATGTAAAAGAATAACAGTTTTATTTCTGGTCTCCGTCTGACAGGCGTCCCTCTCCTCACTACCAGCTGAGACGTTTCAGTTATGTGTTAGTCGCCACATAACAAGTCCATATGATGGACTTTGACTAGGCCCAGTCCCTCCAGGTTCATTCAGAGCCAGTTCCTGGTATGGTTTGGCTCACTAGTTGTGTTTTGTTATAAATGGGAGAAAAACTTTCTAATGTGGGAAAAAGCCCAATTCTGTTTCCATTAGAGAAGAAACTAAATTAAAACCACATGTGAATGAGAGTTGATGTGATAAGTTATTAAAAACACGCCGCTCCATCTTCCTCCTAACACTTCCTGTCGTCTTCCTCATGTTTTCCTCCAATCGTAACATCTGGTTGTCGATCATGTGACTCACGATGAGAAAAACTAACTTAGTGTAAAAATGCATCAGAAAACGTATTTTTTCCACAAAGCCAAAGTGTTTTTGTGATTCCAGTTTTTCTGTTTTCTGGTGGATGGAAGGCAGCAGCCTGTCGGCGCTGCGCTCTGATCCTGACCTGACCTGGTGACTGTTAGCATCTCCTCCACTTTGCAGACGCATCAAACCGTCCTTCAGATACTGAGTGACAATAATTCCTCCAGTCTCATGAATTTAGCCACTTTAACTGGGAATAAATGCAGATTTATTCTAACTCATTGCAGTTTACTGTATTTACATTTCCTTTACTTTTCAGTCCCAAATTGCTGCACCAATAAACACATTAACTAGCTACAGTGTTCCTGCTCTCCGTCCATATAATCCCAGTGTTTGTTGTTCTAAATGTTCTCGTTTCGTCCTGAGGTCTCCAGGCCAGGTTCTGGGTCTGCTCGGCTGGGCGGTTCTGCTCAGGAGTCCTGTGTGTTTGTCTGGACTGGGCTCAGCGGTAATCTGAGGAGAATAGAGCTGTTTGTTTTTAATAACACAGTAGAGCAGAGAGATGAGGAGCGCCAGCAGAGATGAAGGCTGGGTAAATAACCTGCTGGACCCTGAGCTTCACCAAACCAACACAAAGCATCATGGGAAAACACGCTTTCACTAATCAGTTTGGGGATGGAGAAGAGACGATCCAGCCTGTTTTCAGTGGGTTTGGGTCTCTGGAACATTTCAGTCTGCAGAGATCAGGGTCTAGTCAGGATGCCAGCCCAAACCATCATCCCTCCTCCACCATACCTAACAGTTGGATCAGTTGTTTGGTTTTCACCAACAGCTCCACATTGACCTTTGACCTGCTAGCGGAGGCCTGTTGAATCTGTTGGGTTTTTGGTGGTTTCTCTGATGTTGGGCTGAATCTGTTGGGTTGACTGGTAGCTGTTCATCTGTCATGTCTGCGTCTGGAGATGACCTTTGACCCTTCCCAGATTGATGGACAGCAGCAGTTGCTGTCTAGACTAAAACAGTGATCCAGGCTCCAGAGCAGCAAACCAAACTGTTGCGTGGAAAGGAAAGTCGTTCTGAGCTTTTCTCCTTCCCTCCATCTGATCAGTGTTCATCTTTACAGCCGAGTCTGTGATGTAAATGATAAAAACTGCTTGCCGTACCTCAGATTCCTGCAGTTTCTGTCATTCCAGCAGAAATCTGCTGTTGGTCTGTCGGCACTCAGCTGAGGAACCGGAGCTCAGCAGAAAGCATCGAGTCAACCGTGTTTCCGTTTCCGTATGAATCAGAACCGACTGTCAGGGCTGTTTGTGGTACATTAACGTTAGTTTGGATGATTTCTGGATGCTAAAGTCCTTGAGTTTCTCAGAACTGCCTCCTGCTGCCACATCAACGCGCTAACAAGACGCCGTGCTGCTGGAAAACGCTCACATCGCCGCACTAAGAGGAGGAAGATTTCTACTAGGGGAGAGTACAGATGTCTTTGAGGGAACCTCTTTCATGTGGAAGTGCATATTTTTACACCTGAGGCTGTTTGGTTGTTGTTGCTCAGAGTAATTGAGCAGGAATCAGACTTTGATTAATATTTCTGATGAGTTTGTGCCAGTAGGGGTGAAACAACTGGCAGATGGTTTCCCAGGTAACATCCTTCATCCCCCTTCAGCTTCCTCCAGGTTGCACCGCCCAGTTCGGTTCACTGCTGATTACTCCACTGTCCGGTCCCAGTTCGCTCCCAGTCTGCTCCACTGTCCGGTCCCAGTCCGCTCCCAGTCTGCTGATGGAAAGGTGAATGAAATAGATCCGTGTTGTGAAGTAAAACAGGATCAACATGTTAGAGCTGCAATAAATAGATTCTTTGGATTAATCGCATTTCTGGTTTTTGAAGATTTAATTCTTGGAGAATCTGGATTTTGTCCAGCGATGAGTTTTGTGAAGTTGCCCAAAGCCAATCATGTTTAATTAGGATGATAAACTCAACATGTCACATTAATAAAGTCGATAAAATAAAACGAGGAAAATGTTGGATGACAAAGTTGAAATAATGCAGGAACAAAAATGACCAGAATGAAGTCGTACTATTAGGAGAGTGAAGTAGTAATTTGAAGTAGTAGTGTAGCATTTTGTGAAGTTATACTTTAGATAAGGAAATATTTCATGTATTAATAAATCAGCAGAACTTTTTATGGAGTTTATTTCAAAGAAGGAACCAGAACCAGACTGAGCTGCTGATTACATCCTGACATCTCCAGAAGCTTTTTTCTCATTAAAATGATTTTTTCTAGTCATTTTAAGACTTTGTTCTGGTGAAACAGCTTAATTATTCTGCTGGTAGGCTTTGACTAGGCCATTCTGACCTATGAATTCGACGTTCAGGACTGAATTTTTGCTGAAAGTTTCTCATCTCATTTCCAGACGCTGGAGGAAATTTCTGCTTGTCGCCGTGGAAACGGTCTTCTGTACATTCAGAGCGA
The DNA here is from genome assembly GCF_019740435.1 of Gambusia affinis. NCBI lineage: Eukaryota > Metazoa > Chordata > Actinopteri > Cyprinodontiformes > Poeciliidae > Gambusia > Gambusia affinis. Next base: position 18,931,392 of record NC_057890.1, on the reverse strand, counting down.
CACACATTCAATTTTCTCAGCCAATCAGGGAGTTTAACAGTATCAGTGCGTCCTTATTAACTCTGGATATCGTCTCTTTAATGTTGGCGTTAATATGAGAACACTCCTGAGTTTAATTCCAATTATTATTCTGCAGGGACTTCAAAGATCTTTGTGTGCATTTATTAAGGTTTGTTCATCAACCCATGTTTGCTCTTTATGAGTATTATCACATAATTAAGTGGCATTTAATACTCTCCTTAAACCGTCATGTCCACAAACCAGAGGAGAGGCTTTACAGTATAAATTGGATATTAACAGTATCAGTTTATTATATATGAGGAAGAATAATGAAGCAAATATTGACATAAATGTTGGAGCTGCAGCTTATTGCTCAACAAAAACATGAAGAAGGCCGGAGATGGACGCCATGCCGGTGCAGGAAGAAACCTCGCCACATGAAGAGGATTAAGGGATTGCCGACATCAAGGAAGTGAAGAAGCGTTTTGTGTGAGGAGGAGGAGGAGCGGTTGAAGATGGAGGCGCGGAGCAGGCCTGCTACCGCCAGATAGAGCTCAGAGAAAACGCCTTTAATTCTCCCTACATGCTTCAACCCGCCGTCCACCCGGCCTCTCCGGGGTCCAATCGCCTCGGCGCGATGCGTTGAGTTCACATCGGGTTTGAGCAGACAGCGGCCCGGCGGATCATGCTTGACTAGCTCCGGATCTGTCAGAACGCGGTGGAGGGATGACATGAACGTTCAAGCCAATTAGAGCCGCTCTGAGGCAGTTTTTAGGGCTCCGCCTCTGCTGGCAGATTGGGTGATGGATCTCTCACAGACACACACACATCACACCCAACATGAAGCGAGAAGGCCAGCCAGCGCGTCTCCATCTGGGCCGTCCACGCTCGCTCACTCGCTCGCTCTCTTTCTCCAGTCAGAGCAGAATCCCGGTTTAATAAATCTGGAGCTTCATGCAGAACCATGAATGCTTGGACCGACGCACGGCTGCAGCAGGGAGGGGACTTTAATATGTCCTCTGTCTCATATTGTTGCTTGTTTTAATATGAATAGCTACTTGTGGAAAAGAATGAGTCTGTGGCTCCACACAGAGCACTACAAGCTTTATTGGGTGCAGCGCTGAGTGGCAGCCGGAGCAGCTTTGCAGAAGATATAATAATAAACCTGAGAGGTAGCAAATCAAAACAACATGGATAACAGTACATCACATCATAACCTGCTTCTGAGGAAGATTACCTCCCACTTCTCCAACTTCTTTCAGTGTTTTTGCATTCTGTCTGATGATTCTCCACCTCCTGCTTCACCTTTTACTCATTATTCACCAAGTCTGGCCTCTGAACATTCCTCCCAGCTGGAGGGTTGGCGCTCCTGGGGCTTTCTAGGTGTGATCTTCTTTCTCTTTCTTGTGGAAATGTCCTGTCAGAAATGCAGGTTTCAGAATCCTGTCTTAATTCCTCACTTATCTAAAATATTCATGTTTGTTCAACATGTGTTGTGCATTTTAAACTTAAAATAATATCAATTTGACGGTTTCATGCCTAAAAGGAACAGCAAGTATTACTCTACTGATGATGAAGAAGGCGGGGTTCTGTGGAGTAGATATGAGCAGTGAGCATCTATGTGAAATGATGAAAAATTTCAGTTTGGTTTAACAGATTTAAGTAAATTTCTGACTGTAATAGCATCACATCTCCATCAAACTGTTGGTCAAGTAAAGTCTAGGATAAGTTTTGGCTGTGGACAAACATTTTATTGGAAAGTTTAGTGGAAGGAAACATGTTAAAAAAGTGGTTGTTTATCTAATGTAACAGTAAAGTTCAGTTGTGGATAAAACCTGCTGATAAAGTTGCTTTCTGACCTCGGAGCTGCAGCAGCCAGTGCAGTCTCTGTTTCACTGTGAGCGTCATTAAAACCCAACAGAAAAAATGTGAATGCTTAAAAACAAACAATCAGAAGTTAAGATAACAGAAGGTGTTGGTAGTTTTAGTTTAATCAAATACTAAATAAAACTCACAGCACAAACCAAGACGTGTTCCACTTGGTGCTGCATTTAAAAACCAGAGGGAACCAGTTTGAGTCTTCCTGTTGAAGATCATTAATCCATTAAACATGTTTTGGTTTTGCTTTGAGGACTCGTCTGGCGCTGAGGGATTCTTTAGGAACTGGACCGGTTTGAGCTGCTGGTGTGGCTCATCTAAAGCTTGAAATGTTTTCTATCTGTACAAAGAGGAGCTTTGGTGGCTAGAAACAAAACGAAGCCTGAGGACGGAGAGTTGTTGTTGTTTACTGTTTACTGTCGCCGGCTTCAGATCGTTTAATTATGTAAGAAAAGGAGCGATTAAACTCGGGGCCATAGATTTTACATCACCTCATGCGTTAATTAAGGTGCTGCCTTCAGTGCCACACACTAAGGCAACTAATTTTTGCACACCCACATGAACAGTCCAATATGATACCAATAGCTGTGAATTGGTCTTTAAGGAAGATTTCTCAGCTTGTAGGAAATATTCTGAATTCTTCACCAAAGCTGATGTGATTCCATTAAAACCTCCATCAAGGTTCTGATTAGACACAAACAGATCAGTTCCAGCTAATTTCTGCTCCGTCCTTCCTCTTGTAATCAGAAATCTTTATTCATAATTAAAGTGGCAGAAAAGGAAACTGAGACGGAGCTCATTGGGATTTTATCTGATTAGGAGTCTTGAGATGCCGACTTCATCCCTGTTACCTTCAGTGTTAGGAAAGATGTTGTTGCTCATTGCTCTGCAGGGAATTTACATTATTTAATCTTGTTTTAGGAAAACAGATGCATAACAAAGAGCTGCATTTGTCCGATATTAGACTGTACCTTGTAGCTTTGGGCCGACTGTCTCTTGTAGCTTTGGGCCGACTGTATCTTGTATCTTGTAGCTTTGGGCGCCTTGTTTCTGTAGCTTTAAATGACTGTTTCCTGTAGCTTTAAATGACTGTACCTTGTAGCTTTAATGACTGTATCTTGTAGCTTTGGGCCGACTGTATCCTGTAGCTTTAAATGACTGTACCTTGTAGCTTTTGGGCCGACTGTACCTTGTAGCTTTAATGACTGTACCTTGTAGCTTAATGACTGTTTCTTGTAGCCGACTGTATCTTGTAGCTTTGGGCCGACTGTACCTTGTAGCTTTGGGCCGACTGTATCTTGTAGCTTTGGGCCGACTGTATCTTGTAGCCGACTGTATCTTGTAGCTTTGGGCCGACTGTACCTTGTATCTTGTAGCCGACTGTATCTTGTAGCTTTGGGCCGACTGTATCTTGTAGCTTTGGGCCGACTGTATCTTGTAGCTTTGGGCCGACTGTACCTTGTAGCTTTAATGACTGTATATCTTGTAGCCGACTGTATCCTGTAGCTTTGGGCCGACTGTATCTTGTAGCTTTAATGACTGTATCTTGTAGCTTTCTTAATGACTGTATCTTGTAGCTTTAAATGACTGTATCCTGTAGCTTTAAATGACTCTACCTTGTAGCTTTAAATGACTGTATCTTGTAGCTTTAAATGACTGTATCTTGTAGCTTTAAATGACTGTATCCTGTAGCTTTTGACTGTATCTTGTAGCTTTAAATGACTGTATCTTGTAGCTTTAAATGACTGTACCTTGTAGCTTTAAATGACTGTACCTTGTAGCTTTAATGACTGTATCTTGTAGCTTTAAATGACTGTACCTTGTAGCTTTAATGGGCCGACTGTATCTTGTAGCTTTAATGACTGTATCCTGTAGCTTTAAATGACTGTATCTTGTAGCTTTAATGACTGTATCTTGTAGCTTTAATGACTGTACCTTGTAGCTTTAAATGACTGTACCTTGTAGCTTTAAATGACTGTACCTTGTAGCTTTGACTGTATCTTGTAGCTTTAATGACTGACTGTATCTTGTAGCTTAATGACTGTATCTACTGTATCTTGTAGCTTGACTGTATCTTGTAGCTTTGACTGTATCTCTTGTAGCTTTAATGACTGTACCTTGTAGCTTTGGGCCGACTGTACCTTGTAGCTTTGGGCCGACTGTACCTTGTAGCTTTGGGCCGACTGTATCTTGTAGCCGACTGTATCTTGTAGCTTTGGGCCGACTGTATCTTGTAGCTTTGGGCCGACTGTATCTTGTAGCTTTGGGCCGACTGTATCTTGTAGCTTTGGGCCGACTGTATCTTGTAGCTTTGGGCCGACTGTACCTTGTAGCTTTGGGCCGACTGTACTGTAGCTTGGGGATGATTGTAACCTGTATCTTTTCTGCATTTCTGCTCATAACTAGACAAACATGGATGTGATTGGTTTTTGTAGATCTGTGGGGCATCAGAAATGACTCAATCATTCAGTCATAAACTCTCATAATTGCCGGTTTAATTGTAGACATTGAAAGAAAAGCATTAACTCAAGTGGGGAAATAATTTTTTACCTTGCCCTGTCGCAAACAAATTATTTTAACGACTTTTATTATTTGACTGAAATCCATTTTTTGTGCTGCAAATTGCTGTCTCCCTATTAGGTCTCATTTGTATGATGATTTGGGTTTTATTAGTGGGAATGAATGAATCTATTAGCAGAGCAGGGGGCCCATCAGTGCAGCGCTAACCCGCCTGCAGCTGCCTGTTGAGGCTTCGCAGGATGATGCATCTCCTCCGAAGGCGAGCTGGTTTATAGCAGAAAGTCTCTCAAGGCTCGTCAAGATGGAAGAGATACTGCGGCTGCCTTATCCCCGCTTCCAGCCGATGATGGCAACTTAACCACCCACTGTATCCACAGCCGAGGTAACGCCGGAAAGCAATAACGCCGATATCCAAGGTTAAAGGTGCCAGATTTTGACAAGCTATGTCATCATTATCAACCTCTGTCTGTGTGTGCTGGAGAGACACGGGGAGCTTAAGGTATTTTCTTTCTCAAATCCTTCACGAGGAGGCAGCAGGCATCGGATGTTTGAGACTGGATGTGATAAAGGCTGTTAGCTTTAGGTTTCATCTAAATCTGCCTAAAGGGCAGAAATGCTCCGTGATTTCAGCTGAAAGTCAAAGCCTCCAATCCTAACCAGCCAGGGGAGACAACAGCCTGGCTATAATCAGAGTCTAAAACACGCCTCAGCCCTCTCTTCCTCTTCCTCCTCTTCCTCCTCTTCAGCCAGGAGATTCATTTCACAAATGCAACTCTAAAGAGAGCAAAAGGTTGCAGAGGAGGAGAAAAAAGCCCCCATCATTCCCGGCTCTATCAAATCCATCTGCAGAGGTGTATTATTTGAGATGTAGTCCTTATCCTCTCCTTTCAAGAGAGCCTCTTTGCATTTTTTTTTTTTTAGCATGATTAGGTCATCAAAGGATCAAGGAGTCGACGGAGCAGGAAACCGAAGACAGTTTAACATCTTAACAGGTAGAGAAAAGGAAATGTAGCGCGCTGAGGCTCGTCTGGCGAGGCGGAATAGGATGGAGACGAGACGCAGCGACGTCTGAGAGTCCAAAGCCAGGAGCTACGATGGAAACACATCCAGCTGATATCTGCTAAAACGCCACGGCAATTTCTTCAAAAGGTTTTTAGGGTCGACGATAAACAACCTCAAATTGTACAGGAACCACAGCGACAGGGTCAGATGTTCAGTTTAAACCTCATCAGTAGTGTCTCAGTTCCTGGCTTGTTCTTCAGCTAAAATAGGATCACAAAAATATTTTTTAATTTTTAATTTCTTTAAACACAGAAGTTTATAAACTCTGAGATTACTGCGACTTTAAATTTGGAAACCCAGACGATGATGACTGAAGATTATTTCTATCCACTTCTTTGTTACTGATGATTAAAGGACAGAGGAAACGTCTGGAGGATTTATTATTATTAATGGATTTATTATCGGATTTTGCTTCGTTGTTTTTCCATCTGAATGTTTGCTTCTTGTGAATGTGGGAAATAAACCTAAATCTGAGTTAAACAGAGTAAAACCATTAAGTTCTGCACCGACCTGGACTGAAAGGCTCTGATGGGAAGGATCCGTTACTCCAACATTAAAATGGAAACGTCCAGAGGGACGAAGGCTTTTATTCTGGAGGCTTGTCCTCTGGAACTGATGGGACATAATGTACCATCCTAACTGAAGTATGGAGGGGGCTGCATCATGCTGTGGGGGTATGTTTCTGCAGAGGCGACCTCATGAAATAGAAAACAACTTCATGTGGAAATGGAGAAACATGATCTGAAGACGTTGAGTCCAAATGATTAACGTTCCTCAGGACGTTTCTAGTTTTTAAAAGTATCAAACTTGTTTGCTGTATAATTTTCCCAACCTGGATGAAGGACATTTCAAATAAATCTTTAAAATCTCACTCGGTGTGAATGTGCAGAAGCTCCTGATTCAACCTGAACAATAAAAACAGGATCAATAGAATTCAGGTCTTTGTAAATTGGAGACGTTATTATATAATTCAGAAAAAAATCAATTTTCCAAATGGTTTTCTATCCTCTCCAGATCATTTTACATGGATGTTAACAGCTAGCATTGGCTGTGAAGTCTTACTTTAACACCTTTACGACACACAGCAGCCCCAAAAAGCTTCACTTCCTCTGATCTTTCCTCGTGTTAAACCAACATGAAACGAAGGGAAGAAAGAGGAGCGGATGGGATTTAATGGGACCCATGAAAAGCAAAGCAGGCTGCAGGTGGAAGCGACGTCAGCAGTCTGTGAAGGAAAGCACAAAGATTGTCATGTGGTGAAAGTGAAATTCTGAAAATAACACTGTGAACTGCTCTCACCACAATGACGAAGCCGGCATCTCGGGGCTATTTATGGAGGGAGATGACAAGTCGACACGTTGCTGGTCTGGCAGCTCTTGGCTTTGCTGCTTAAAGAGTTCAGTGAAACAGAACCGGCCCAAACCGAAGGGATTCATCTGTCTGGCTGCTTTTCTTACCTGAGCTTGAATTTCTTTAATTTAAGGTTCAGGGTCTTTAGATCTGTTAACAAATGGAAAACTCTCTGTTGTGTTTTCCATCTTAAAGGGAGCCTAACATGCAACGTTCACATGTTGGTCACAGGCCAGAGACGGATCCGGACCTGCTGAAGGAAGCAGAATGAATCAGTTTAACGGATATCTGATCATTATTTAAGTAGCTCCACTGCTTGTAGTTTCTGTCAACATTTTAATCATCCGGTTATTGAAGAACACACCTTTTATTGCCCAGGCCTGTTGTCTAATTGTAGGAAACTCCCCAGTTGTGATGGTATAATTATCGCTCTGCTGCATAAACAAAAAAACTCTCTAAACTCATCAAAAACGACCCAACAAAGAGCTGCTTTTAGTTTCCAGAAAAAGAAAATCAAACTTTCCTAGGCGATCTTCTTCATCCAAGCTAATGTTCTTCGTCCATCTGTCTCTGTCTCCTCTTCCTCGTCTCCTCCCTCGTGTCTAAAGCTGCCGTTCTTCCTCCTCCCTGCCTCTTTGTGTTGCAGCGTCTTTATCTTTCCGCTTTAAAAGGGCCGATCCCTTCTCCTTTGTTAATGTGACAAATCTGCTTTAATGACTCTGCAGAAGCTCCAGGCGTGTCGCGTAGACCCTTCAGTCACTCCGCTCACCAAGCCGCCCCCATCTTCAGGCTTCTTTTTAACTCCATCAGATTTTTTGACAAACTCGTCGTCTGAAAAACAAAATGAATGCCTTCGTCTAATTCATTTCCTCCCTTCAGCGCCGCCTTCCTGACTGCAGTGACACGTTTTGTGCGTCACAGCCAGCTGTCATGTTGATGTTTCTGTCAGAAGAAACCCTCCAAGTGGAAGAACAACTCCTGGCTGACTTTCTGAAACTCCTGGAAGCATTCGGGGATGTTTTTTAATTTTTTGCAGCGCATACATTCTGCACTGCGTCAGGAGGCTATATCGAGTTCAGTCCGACTCTGAGGGGTTGAGCTGGCGGCCACACACTCTAATTCCCTGTCAACTTACTCCTACCACCTTTCCATTTCTACATGGCGAGATATGCATCACTGCCATAGCAACAATAGCCTCCATCAGCCCACGGAAAGAGGAGATGGAAGATCTTGGCTGGGATCTAACTTAGTCAACGTCTTGGAGAGAGGGAGATGCCTAAGTGCATTTGGGCTCTTTCTTCCCTCCCTTGTATTAGTCAGAGCTTGGATGTGGCCACATAATAAAATGTTTTAACCTCAGAGGGGGAAAGAGAGACGAGGGGAGAGTATCTTTCCTGCTTTTTCTCTTCCTGTCATGGGTGGCGGTGCCTTGCGTTTGATGCCTGCGATAAGACCCCGTGTGGCTAATGAGGAAAGAGCGAGACACACTCATTAGTCCTTGTCTCTATGTGTGTGAGTGTGAATAAGCGGCAAGACTGGAGAGAGGGAAGAAACTCATTAGACTTCTCCCAATCTCAAAGGCCAAGTCGGTGAGCAGGAAGCGGCGGCCAGGCGGCCAGTTGCGCCCTTTGTTAGCAGTAAAAATCCAAAACGCACACGTTGGTGGAACCGTGCAAACCCAGGCTCTGCTGATGCACGCCGTCTTATTCTCACTTTTTATTCATGCTGCAATAAAGAACAAAATCTGTCATAGAAATGTTGAGTTATGGTTTCTGATGGTTTCTGTTGTCAGGTGGAAAACATGGAAGGTATTACATATTTGATTAAAATCATATTTAATTAAAATATGTAATATTTTCCATGTTTAGTCCAGGTTAGTGTGGCAGCAGCGCACTGATTCAGATTCAGCAGATTTATGTCAGGGAAGGAAATCTGGGCTTTTGGCTCCAAAAGGCGCCAACAGCCAATCAAATCTGTCTGTGGAAATGACCTTTGTTACAAACAGCTTTTTTACTGGCAGCTATAAATTTATCACCACACTTGGGTTTTGATGCTTGAGTTGTAGAATAATTACGTTGTTCTGGGTGAAAATCTTTCCTGAAGTTGAAAAATGATTTTAAATCTTAAACTGTAATCCTGATTCTCATTTGTTTTCTATATTTTTAGTCTTGATCAACATGAAATAAGTTGAGATTCTTTAGTTTGTCGTTTTAAATATCTGAAGTGGCTCCAACAGGAAGGCAGCCTGACCTACTTTCTGACTGATTCAGCTGATAGTGAATGTGATGATGGTGTAATGATCTGTAGACCGACTGGCCTCAAGAGGAAACAATAACTAAGCATAAAAAATGATTTTGATTTTTACTATTTTAAAATTGTTCCAACTTTAATGCGGTAATGATTTACGGAAATTTATTCTACGATGCAGACGCTTTGCCGTCATTCATGAACCTTCCTTTAACTCTCGAGTGGCTCCAACAGGAGGGCAGCCTGACCTATTTCAGATTCATTCTCGTAATAATTATTTTGGCCAGAGGAGGCGCTCTCATTGAGTTATCAGATGATCAGTTGGGAAGAAAAAGAGAAAAAATAAAGCAGTAAGCATAAAAAAGGTGTGCAAAAGTAACACTTCATTTGTTTTTTGAAGTAAAGAAAATATTTTTAGATGTGTGGAAATATGGCTTAAACAAAGTAACAGCAGCATTTCCAGTGAAAGAAGTTGGACTTGATAACTGCAGTTACAAAAATCTATTTATTGAAAGGTGAAGGACGATTGATTGGTTGGTTGGTTGGTTTATGTTAAACATGATTAGAAAATGGGAGTAAAAAACATAAAATATGTATAAAATCAGGAGTTTTTCTTCCTCACTGCTCTACCTGGAATGGAAGAAGCTTAAACTTATTAAATCCTGTCCTTGTCTCCTCATGTTGCAGACGATTCAGTAATTTAAAGTTCCAGTTCTCGTTTACCTTGACGGGTTTGGAAGAGGTTGTTGCATTGAAAAGCTCTTTTCTTTTCTGTTTTTCGTTTTGGTTTAAAACGAAATGATCTCAGAGGCTCTGGAAACGGCTTCCTGTTTGGGATAAAGATTTAATTCACCAAACAACTTCTGTGATCTGCCTCGTTTCGATGCGTCTCTTTTCCAGCAGCCGTCCGCCTCAGAGTGAGTAGAAACGACGGTGAATGATTTAAAGATTAAAGGTTTACTTTGATAATTAACAACTAAATGTCTGAAACTGAATTAAAAATAGTCAGAATCTCCAACTGGTTCCTGAACCACCTGGATCTCCTCTGCAGACTTTGAGATGAAAACAGAATTATTTTATTTTAGCTCAGCCTTTATTGTTTGTCTTGTGACAGGTTGAGCTTCCTAACATCCTTTCTGAGCCGCTGAAGCCGTTTAATTAGCGACTTCAGGTTCCAAACAAGCTGCGCTCTTCACAGTTCTTCCCTCCGCCGCTCTAATGAGCCGCGTTGATTCCACTGAGAACTTCTTCTTCTTCTTCTCCTTCTCTTTGTGGCGACGCCTCCTCTTCCTCCACCTCTGGGGTCCAGAACCCAGAACCTGCAGAACAAACCTCTCAGGTTTTGTGTTTCTGGGCCTTGAAGCTCCAGGAATGAGTCGACTATAAACATTATTTAGTGTGAAAACTGATTAGTTTACTTCAGCAACACTTCAAACATTACTGTAAATATAGAGGCTTTGTAGTTCTTGATCTGGCACAACATTATGACCACGTGCTGAGCTCTTTGCCCCATGAAGAGCAGCAGGTCCAGCTTGAAACATTTGGTCAGAAGTTCTGGATTACTGTCCGGTTGGAAGAGCCAGAGATGATCCATTTTCACCAGACGTTCCTGTTTGGACGTTTTAAAGGTTCATGGAGCCACGCAGTGAAAGGAACAGTTTGAAGGGCTTTACATCAATCATGAAAAACATTTATAAACATTATATTTCATCTAATGCATCATCAAAGTCACCAACACACATGGAATATGTTTCCATAGCAACTCCAACCAGCTGGTTTTCAGTCTGGATTTAAAGGATCTCAGTGTTTCGGCTGTTTTTCAGTTTTCTGGAAGTTTGTTCCAGATCTGTGGTGCATAGAAGCTGAATGCTGGTTGGATTTATATTTGGATTTATATTCTTTCAGCTTTAGTGATTATTCCTTATCATCTGTGTGAGGTTCTCTCTCCGGTGTCTGTTCTCTAATTTCACAGATTGTCCTCAGCAGCCAAAGTTTTTCTGTCTTGTGAAAGTTATGGTGTTCTCAGCAGCTCCATGTCTGATTCTGGTGTTCGGCATCCAGTCCCAGCAGACCGCTCGTATTTCAGCTGCTGCAGATTTCTTCAAAGTTTACTGATGGGTAATAAATGATGTGAGAGGAGAATGGGATCGGATCGGCCTAGTTCAAGTCCAGCCAGTCGGGGCGATTTGTTTGGCAGGAGGAGCGCCGCGGAGGCTTTTTCCGGTGAGCAGTGTCGTCACCGCTTTGCACGTTGCATCCATTTGTGTGAAATATTAATAAAGCAGAAATAAATTTTTAACACTCGTTCTCTTCATCATCCTCCCACCCACCTCTTGGTGAGACAATGTGGCAGCAGCAGCAGCAGCAGCAGCAGCAGCACAAAGCCAGAGAGCGGCTCAGAGTGGGTCGCACCCGGCTGCAGCAGCGTCATCCTCCTACTGTAAGAGGCTTGTTAGAGGAATAATCATCAGAGAGGAGAGGAGAGGCACAAACTATTGTTGCACACTTGAACAGTCGCTGACAGGCAGCCGGGTTGCTGCTGCTCCGTGTGTGTTAGCACGATGCTGCAAGGCGCTCTCAGGCGCTGCGGTTTGATTCTCCCGTCGAGCAGGATGACCTGGCATTTCAGTGACTTTTAGAGGTGTTATCATGCTGACATACTGCTCTCTCATTTTTCCTCCCCCTCTCTCTGCTGTTGCAGACATCTTCTGCTCTCTGTTTACTTTATTTAGCAGCTGATTTTTTCATGTTTCTTTGGGTTTTTACAGCTCAGATTGTGCTGCACAGATTTGATGGATGCTAGAAATGAAGCATTATTTTTTGAGATTTTATATTTTTAAAAGTAGCAAAGCGTTATTTTAATTAATCTACCTCATGGTTAAACCTTCAAAATACAACCAACATGAATCTGAAGAATGAAGCATGTTAGTAAACAATCTTGGTAAACTATCAACATTTCTAATAAAGTGAAAATAAATCTGCTTCATTTTACCAAGTAAGATTAGAAATAAAAGTACAGTGTATTAAAAATACCTCTAAAAGTTTATTTTTACTAAACTCTGGTAGAAAAAACATTTAGATCTGTTTTTTAAAAGTTCTTTTAAAAAGCAGATAAATTTCCTGATTCCTACGTCGCCTAGAAAACTCTGAACTCGTTTAAAGGTTTTCAATTGTTCCAATGGAAAAAGAAAACGCAGCATAGAAAATATTTCATCCATTCATCCGTCTATTCAGGTTATTGGGCCTCAGAGATGAGATAAGATGAATCTTTATTGTTCCAAGAGCAACAAAGTTTAAGTCCCTCAATCTTCTGCCATCAGGTTGTGCAGAAGGAAATATAAAATAAGGAAAAGTCACGACAGTTTTGTTCTCGTCATCATGGACATGAATTTGTTGCAAAACTCCAAACTAGTTGAGTTTTAAGAATCAACTTTTCTAAATTCTCTGTTCCTTCACCTCCTCCTTTATCTTCAATGCTGTTCTGATCTCAGGGTTTTATTTATGACAACATTCAGCAATCAAACACTAACATGGTGCAGTTTGGAGGTGTGTGCAGTTTGGAGGTGTGTGCAGCTTGGAGGTGTGTGCAGCTTGGAGGTGTGTGCAGTTTGGAGGTGTGTGCAGTTTGGAGGTGTGTGCAGCTTGGAGGTGTGTGCAGTTTGGAGGTGTGTGCAGTTTGGAGGTGTGTGCAGTTTGGAGGTGTGTGCGCTCCTCCCCGGCTGAAAGCCCGTCCAACTGTGTTCTGGGTTTCTGACCTTCCCTATGTGGTTGTTTGAAACGGTTCTGTTCGATATGAAGACGGGTTTCTCTGACATTTAGTTGTCTCTACCAGCGGTGTCGCCCCCTGCTGGCCCATGTTTTACGTTTCCTCTGCAGACGGTTAACAGAATCCCAGCAGGTCGTTGTTTTCTGTTGCAGCTATTGGAAACAAATATTCTCTGGCTTTCATGAATCAAAACCAGCCATAAGTCAACAGCATTAATTCCCTAAAAGCTTTGTTTTGACAACCAGCGCAGCACTGATAAGTCACAGTTATTGTGCAGTCAAGGAAGTGCGTCTTCCTATATTTCATAAAGCCGATACAAGCCCAGATATATCGGTTTTACAGAGAGATGTTTCCCAGGTGCAGGGAGGCTGGCGCAGAGACGGAGCGAGAGAAAACATGAAAGTGATTTTCTCTCTACACTCCTAATTACTCGTCTTCCTCCAGCTCTAAAAATAAATTCATATTTCATAAGGTGTCTTTGCCTGAGCACACAGCCACCCTGCCAAACTATCTGTGTGCAATCCGCTGTCATTCTGATTATGGATATTTAGCAAAAGTGGAAGGGGAAGGAGGAAAAAAAGGATTTCTTCCAATTATCTGCGCTAACGGTCTTTGCAGAGAGTTGACCTCAACCCCCTTGTATCTTAGCAATTTAATTTAACCCCGGCTGTGTGTTGTATGTGCTAATTAAAAAGCATTTCAAAGAGAAACTCACACTGGGAGCAGCGAGAGAAAGAAGTGGAGGGAAGAAAAAGTGAGATGATGACAGATATAAACACTTGCACATGAAAAGAGGTGATAGCTATGAGTGTTTTGAAAGAATATCTGAAATGCCTCAGTGGGTTCACAACAAGGTGGAAGAGAAAAGAAGTTGAGACGAAACGGGGAATAAATCCGATCTGCTCCTCCAGGTTGGATCTTTTATTGATCGCTGGGGAATTTTGACAACAGCCAAATGGAAACCAGTTCTTGACCTTCTGACACTTTGACCTGTAAGATCTGAAAATCAATATTTAGGATGAATTGCATTTTCTTTCATATAAGAAGAATCTAATTTATGAATTATAATCTATAATCTAAATTTACTTGGAATATGAGGTTAACAAGAATCAAGAATAAGATTTATTAACTAAAAGCTGAAGACAAATCACATGAACAACCATCATGTGACTTTACAGGCTGACGAAGCAGGAAGTTCTACGAACTTAAACCGGAAGGAAGAATTTTACCTTTAATTTCAGTTTCTGAGGATCCAGAAGGAAAAGATTTTTCATGTAAGATCAAATTTCAGCTGGAGACGGAAAATCAGCATTTTCTCTGTCAGCAGCAGAAACCAGATGATTGAACCAACGGCATTACTTTGGTCCAATAAACTAAAGGTGAACCTCCTCCTGATCCCAGGAACCTCCTGATCCCAGGAACCTCCTGATCCCGGGAACCTCCTCCTGATCCCAGGAACCTCCTGATCCCAGGAACCTCTTCCTGATCCCAGGAACCTCCTGATCCCAGGAACCTCTTCCTCCCAGCAGGAGGTTCCTGGGAGCGGCAGCAGGCATCCTGCCACTCTGCAGCGTTGCTCAGCTCCAGCCTTTATTTCTCCTTGAGGAAATTCTCCCCGTCTGCGTTTCTTTGTCAGATGTTTTCTCAGTGCTGCTGTCAGAATGTCGGATTACTTTTTAAGGCGGATTGCCGTTTACATGACTTTGCATTTCCGCTGACGCTTTGAAGTGTTGGAGCGCGGCCTTTCTGCATCACCTCCTGCGACGCTGCGTGTGGGAGAACGTTTGCATGTATTATTCCCTGATATATTCATTTAGCCGCTTACTTTGTTGGCGGGGATTAGCGGCGGTGAGCGCGGCAGCGTCTTAAGGCCTCACTGGCTGCCTGCCACTTCTAATGACACTTCAGACTAAGACGGGCTAAGTCCAGAGCAGGTTTATTAGTTTGGAGAATGCTTCAATGCATCCAGCTTTCTTTCTGTGGGCATTTGAGCTGGAAGCGTGGCAGTGAGGGACGGCCATGATGGAGCGGCTCTGTCAGCGCTCCAGAGTGAGAAGGATGCCTAGCACCAGGAACGTTTCCGTCTCAAACAGCCACGTTTCCTAATGAAGGATGTAAATGTGGCTCTCCTTCGCTCCCTCATGGCTGCAGCCATTTTTCTATAATAATGTCATTTAATTGTGTCTCATTGTTTATCTGACAAGGCCTCCCTCGGGGCTGTTTCCACTCTTACTTTGTATTCTTGCTTTTGTCTGCAGTCTCTTGTTCATCCTTCGCTCTTCATCCTTCCTGCAGACAAAGAAACAATAAAGCGAGATGAGCAGCGGAGGCAAATGTTTGTCCGCCTGCAGTGACAGGTGTGAAGGCCAGGAGGTTTGTGGGAAAACTGTTGCAGCTGACACAGCTGATTGCATGTTGCTGTGTTTTCCTCTAATTGGTGAGATATATTAGACAGCCAGTCTCGTTAAACGCAGCAGACACATTGGTAAAAAAAAATAACAGGGTAATCAACAGTTTTTTTTCTTTGCTGAACATTTTGTCACAGAAGATTCTCACTTAGTTCTGATTGTCCTTTTTTATTTATTCAGCAGTTCCTGTAATCAGCCTGCCAGGCCTCAGACTCACATCCTGTCATTAAAGACACGGACATCATTTGTTAGCTTCTTGTTAGCTAACGTCGCTCTGCTGGCCGCTGTTAGCTAACGTTGCTCTGCTGGCTGTCATTAGCTAGCTAACGTTTCTCTTCTGGCTGTCATTAGCTAGCTAACGTTGCTCTTCTGGCTGTCGTTAGCTAGCTAACGTCGCTCTGCTGGCCGTCGTTAGCTAATGTCGCTCTGCTGGCTGTCATTAGCTAACTTCGCTCTGCTGGCCGCTGTTAGCTAACGTTGCTCTGCTGGCTGTCATTAGCTAGCTAATGTTGCTCTGCTGGCTGTCGTTAGCTAACGTTGCTCTGCTGGCTGTCATTAGCTAGCTAACGTTGCTCTGCTGGCTGTCATTAGCTAGCTAACGTTGCTCTTCTGGCTGTCGTTAGCTAACGTTGCTCTGCTAGTTGTCGTTAGCTAACGTTGCTTTGCTGGCTGTCGTTAGCTAACGTTGCTCTGCTGGCTGTCGTTAGCTAACGTTGCTCAGCTGGCTGTCATTAGCTAGCTAACATTGCTCTGCTGGCTGTCATTAGCTAGCTAACATTGCTCTGCTGGCTGTCATTAGCTAGCTAACGTTGCTCTGCTGGCTGTCATTAGCTAGCTAACGTTGCTCTGCTGGCTGTCGTTAGCTAACGTTGCTCTGCTGGCCGTCGTTAGCTAACGTCGCTCTGCTGGCCGCTGTTAGCTAACGTTGCTCTGCTGGCCGTCATTAGCTAACATCTCTCTGCTGGCTGTCGTTACCTAACGTCGCTCTGCTGGCCGTCGTTAGCTAACGTCGCTCTGCTGGCCCTCGTTAGCTAACGTCGCTCTTCTGGCAGTCGTTAGCTAACGTTGTTTTGCTGGCCCTTGTTAGCTAACGTCGCTCTTCTGGCCGTCGTTAGCTAACGTCGCTCTGCTGGCAGTTGTTAGCTAACGTCGCTCTGCTGGCCGTCGTTAGCTAACGTTGCTCTGCTGGCAGTCGTTAGCTAACGTCGCTCTGCTGGCAGTCGTTAGCTAACGTCGCTCTGCTGACAGTCGTTAGCTAACGTCGCTCTGCTGGCAGTCGTTAGCTAACGTCGCTCTGCTGGCCGTCGTTAGCTAACGTCGCTCTGCTGGCCGTCGTTAGCTAACGTCGCTCTGCTGGCCGTCGTTAGCTAACGTCGCTCTGCTGGCCGTCGTTAGCTAACGTCGCTTTGCTGGCCGTCGTTAGCTAACGTCGCTCTGCTGGCCGTCGTTAGCTAACGTCGCTCTGCTGGCTGTCGTTTGCTAACGTCGCTCTGCTGGCCCTCGTTAGCTAACGTCGCTCTGCTGGCAGTCGTTAGCTAACGTCGCTCTGCTGGCTGTCGTTACCTAACGTCGCTCTGCTGGCCGTCGTTAGCTAACGTCGCTCTGCTGGCCCTCGTTAGCTAACGTCGCTCTGCTGGCAGTCGTTAGCTAACGTCGCTCTGCTGGCTGTCGTTAGCTAACGTCGCTCTGCTGGCAGTCGTTAGCTAACGTCGCTCTGCTGGCTGTCGTTAGCTAACGTCGCTCTGCTGGCCGTCGTTAGCTAACGTCGCTCTGCTGGCCCTCGTTAGCTAACGTCGCTCTGCTGGCCCTCGTTAGCTAACTTCGCTCTGCTGGCAGTCGTTAGCTAACGTCGCTCTGCTGGCTGTCGTTAGCTAACGTCGCTCTGCTGGCTGTCGTTAGCTAACGTCGCTCTGCTGGCCCTCGTTAGCTAACGTCGCTCTGCTGGCCCTCGTTAGCTAACGTCGCTCTGCTGGCAGTCGTTAGCTAACGTCGCTCTGCTGGCTGTCGTTAGCTAACGTCGCTCTGCTGGCCGTCGTTAGCTAACGTTGTTTTGCTGTTGCAGTCACACTCCTCTTTCATCCTCTCTTCCTGTTTGTCTCCGACCTGAACTTTCTTTAAGCCAGGAGGTGGAGGAGCTCTCTAGGAATGTATCCATAGAAGCTGACCTCTGACCTCTGATAGATTTCGACATGAAATGGATTTCGAAGTGGATATTTGATCTTCAGCTGCTGTGAACCTGCTTCTGCTGCAATGTTGCTTCACTGATCGTTTGCCTTTCCTGTGACGTTTCTCCTGAACCTCGATGGTCGGGTCTTCTGAGGTTTAAAAATCTGCAAACATAATAAATTCGGATCTGATCCAACTTTAACGAGGCTCGCTGGTAGCAGGAATGTTGCTGTCAGGGAAAGGTGAAGCAAAGTTTAGCTTAATGAGAACAAACAAAGTTTCTGTTTGATCATTTATGACTTAAATTCATCAGGACTAAAAATAAAACACATTTTCATAACTGGACTTTCTGAGCAGAACTCACTGCTCTACTGAAGCAGCCCAGAGCACCACCCTACCACCACTGTGTTTGACTGCAGATGCATGTTCTGGTTCTAAACCCGGTTCAACTTCACCAAAACAATTTCTGAGGTCCGAAACTCTGAACATATTTTACATTGATTTTAGAAATTTACTTGAGAAAACATGGAAACTTCTGGGTTTCAAGTCAAACATTTGCTAAAAAAAAAAAAAAAAAAAAGAAGAAAGAAATTAATCCAAAATTTTCTAGAAACGTTTTTTTTTTTTTTGATTTCTGAGAATTTCCTCGAACTTTCAGTTTTTTTCTAGCAAATTTTTGACATGAGAGATGCCCATGTATTTAGAGAAAAATCCTAAGATCTTAAAATGTGAGTTTTCCTTCCTCCAGTCTGTAACTTTCCTGCAGTTTTCTAATGATGGGATGTGATTGAGCTGCTGTCGGAGTCTCTGCTCTGCTGTTTGTGGGGCAGGAGGAAGGTTTCCTGTTTGTTCCGTGTTATTACCCCGCGCTCTTGTCTGCCGGCGCGGCGTTGACTGGAGCAGGAAACAGGGTGATGTTGCATTTCAGTAAAAGTGGAAAATAAACCTTTGCTGGAAGCAAGGTGCACATTTTGTGTCGAAGAGCGACGGGGAGAGAGGCAGAGGCAGAGGCCGGTAATCAGCAGCAGAGTGTCCATCAGCGGCGGCGCCGCAGCAGGTGAAGCAGCTACATGTGTATTTGTGTGTTAGCCGCACCAGAGGAGAAAGAAGAGGCCGCGCGCCGCTCGCTCTGCTGATTGACAGCGGTGGTGTTGGTGGCGACACACACACCTGAAAACACACCGGAGGCTGTGGGTGACTCAGAGCGAGTGTGTGTGTGTGTGTGTGTGTGACAGGTTGTCGGAGGAGCGCTTCCTGTGTCGGGTTCTGCTCTCGGATGAGGTCGGCTGAGTAAAAGCCCCCCGGGGCGGAGGGCGGCCAGCGGCCCGGATCCTTTCAGCGTTCGGGTCGGAGCGCAGCAGCTGCACGGAAAATTTTTAATCAACTCAAAAACACTGAAAGGGAGAGAAACTGCAGCGGAGGCTCAGCCTGACCCGGTTCTATCAGGGCCAAGGACCGCAGGGAATCAGAGGCAGACATTTTAGAATCAAGCAGTTTGAACCTGGAAAAGTTCATTTCTCAGGCTGAACATAAATAAACAACCAGCTTCCTTAAAGCCTTTATAAATGTGTCTTAGGAAACTGTTAGCAGCTGATTAGCATCTCAAATAGCACCTGACCTATGACCCCAAATCTCACAGGAGCTCAAACAGAGGAAGTTCAAACCTTCTTCCATCCATCATAGTGAACAGTGATCAGATCCTCTACTTCAGCATCCCTCCCTTTTTCACCACACAGATTTAATGAGTCTGCATTGCTGCAAAGGTCAAAGGTCTTCTTTCTGTGTGAATGAATCTGTGGGATGTTTTAGGGAACATTTTGTTTTAATTCTTTACTGTGACTTATTTCTAAATCTATGCTAACTCTCTGCTCTGATGTAACGATTCATATTCTAAACATAAAGCATGTTGCATGAATCAAACCTGAACGTCTCAGCAGCAGCAGCACCAGACTCAGGTGATCAGGCAGCAGAAAGCCTCAAACGGATCGCTGACCTTCTGCAGAACCAGGCCAGCAAGTCAAACCGGATGTTACTACTGGCGTAAACTATGAAGAAGACGACAGGAAGTGGTTGGAGGATGATGTCACGTCCAACAAACTTCTGTTTTTTAACATAAACTTACTGATGTGGGATTTTAATTGACTTCTTGTTTATTGGAGTTTTAGTGAAACACTTGAGTCTGATTTATTAAGTCTAAACCTTGAGATGTTCAGACGGCGCTGCGCCCAAACCTGTTCCATTCTTCGTCGTGTTCCTGCTCGTCTTCTGACAGACGTTTTGAAGCGGATGTGTTTTTAAAGCAGTCGTCTCTTAACGTCGGCCTCCTGCTCCGCTGTCGGAGAAAACAAGCTGTCGATCCGTCGGGGAGACGAGGCGAACGCCAGCGCTGCTTGATTGACTGACATTTAGGGAGAGAACAGGATGTTCCTGTTGATCTTCATCATCGCCGTCCTTCAGTTTCCCTCTCAGCCTTTGAACTTCCTCTGCTTTGGCCTTTTTCCTCCTCCTTGTTTCCTTTAGATCTTCTTTTTTAACCTTTCTCCATCTTTTCATCCTGTTCTCTCATCACCCTGCCATCTGACATTCCTGTTTGTTTTTTTATTTTCTTATTTTGATCAGGAATATTATAAAAAATCTTATTTAAGAAAACTGAGATAAACTCAATGCTGACTAGAAATTAAAGGGATTAAATATTAAATAAAGTCAACATTTTTAAAGTTTACATCATTTAATGATATTATTCCTTCATCACAATCTTACCTGCAGTGTTTCCTTGACTCTTTCATGCATGTTTGAGAAATCATTTAATCGCCATGGCAACCATTCAGGGTGCCTAAACGCTTGCTCTCACAAAGCCTCACAGAAAACCCCTCCGCTCCTCTAGACTAGCGGCAGCAGCAGTAATCAGACTGCTCCGTCCATAATGGAGTGATTTTAGAGGAGAGTCTCACGTATTCGCTTTATTCCAGCTTTGAGGTTTATTCTTATTTTAGCCAGTAGCTGTTATAAAATCCTGTTTCCTTTATTTTATGCGACCTGTGAGGAGTGGTCGATGTTTCCAGCTGATGCTCGGTGTGTGAGGCGACAGCAGCCGTTTCAACCTGCATCAAGCAAACGAGGCTGGAGAAGTGGAAAACTTTTCCTCTTCACCCGGTGACTCCTCGCGCCGCAGCGCCGCTTATGTCGTCTGCAACCCAACAAAAGGTCAAACTCCACCGCTGACCCCTTCGCTCATTAGTGAAAAAAGTTCCTGGAGGAAAGTTGCGTCTTATTCCAGCGAGCTCGTTATGTTTGGGTGCTGATTATGACAGAAGAGGTGGCGGAGGCCAGCAGCAAACCTCTGTGTACCACGACATAATTGGCAGGAAAATCTGGGCTGTGAGCGAAATGTACCTGCTCCAAATTCACTTAATTAGGCTTAATTCAGGAAATGACACCACATCGTCTCATTTGGTGACAAATTGTGGTGCATCAGTGAGAAATGCACCGAGCAGCTTTCTTGTTGGACGGTGGAGACTAATGGCTGGATCATCACCACCCTCTGCTTGTTTCTTCATGTTTCCTCCTGCTCTTCTTCTCTTCGCCATCATGGCGGTGTTTTCCTCACGCTCTCCTGTAAGGAAAGGCGCCGCCGCATGCTGGGCCCCCGGATAGACTAATCACCGCTGCGCTTGATGAGCTGCGCGGCCCGTTTGGGTTGTGAGTGTCGCGCGTTTTCTCCTCCCCGCTTGGACGAATGTGCGTGCAATTTCCTGGCACCTAATTGACAGGAAGCGGAACAGTTGCTGCTTTCTGATTCGGATGTGTAACAGCAGATTAGACGCTCCTGCCTGTCATCCCTCCCATAACGCTGCTTTTTACTTCCTGCTGCTCTGTCGTCATCCAGCTGCACACGGCGCTCTGCTAATGAGGCCCGTTTAGGCAAACGGAGAGCCTGGTCTCATCCCAGCTCTGTGCAGATCCACCTCAGCTTCATGCGCCGCTGATATTCTCCAGCTTAATGATCCACTGTGGGACCGCGGCTTCTGAAGGTGTTAGAAACATTAGCGGAGCTGCAGGGGCTCCTGGGTCCGGCCCCGCCCCGCACCGCACCGAATGAGACCTGATGGGACGGGATGAGCTGCATCACTTCCTGTTCTGGATGAACAGGCGCGCAGGGAGAACCGTCTGAGCATCAGATGAAGAGAAACTCGAAAAACATTCAATAAAATGCTGCTTTAAGATCTGCAGGAGTTTAACTTCAGCAAAGACTTTAGAAATGAGAAAACAACAAAAATGAGAGATTCTCTGTACATACATGCTTCTTTTTTAAATCACACTGAACTCTTCTACGTTTATTTCTGTTTTCTAAAAGCTGAAAAGATGAGATGATTAGAATAATTACTTTCTGTTTAAACAATAAAATAACCAAAGGAATTCAGTTCAGTATGTAAACTTCTGATTCTGCAGAAATAACTGAGTTAATTCTGACCTGAAACCAGACAAGTTTAGTCTGATTTAACTTCAGACATCAGAAAGTTTCACTCCACACTATTTTTCTTTCTGTTCATTATTTTGGCTTCCAGTTCATAAAAACTGGATTTTTATTCCCTCTGCAGTTTATTAGTTTCTTCAGAGTTTGGTTGTGGCTGTGACTCCGCCTGGTGAGATCGCTTCACTTCACGACCACAACCTCAGTTTTTCCTTCCACTCAACCTTCCATCGACATGCAGCATGCTGTACGTTTCCCAATTCATCAGAATTAAAACAACTTGTTTCCTTAATGAGATGCAGCTGCACCGTGTCAATATTTCTGCCGTCGTACATTTTCCAGTGAAGGCGATGCTGCTCATCTGATTAACTTGTCATTGACTACAACTATGTGGGAGTTGTGATATGAGAGCAGAGATTTGTCATCCTGCAGCGGAGGGGCAGCTGGACGTCAGGCTGAGTGGTAATGTGTGAGGAACAGACTGTTTTCCCCATCAGGAGGATTTTCAGTGGCTTTGCAGAGTTTCTGATGCGACCGTCGCGTCGGTGTGTGTGTGTGTGTGTGTGTGTGTGTGTGTGCGTGTGAGCGCTCGCCGGCGGCCCGGTGTGTGTGTGAGGCGCTGCGTGTTGTGTAGGTGGAACCTTCTGGAGTGTTGGAGGAAAACCCAGAGGGGGCGACGCCAATGACTGGACCGCAGCAACAAGACCTGCTTTCTTCTTCTCCTCATTCAGAGTTAAATGTTTCAGACTTTAAAACCAGATTTTCTGTATTCAGCCAAGCTTTTGTAACGTAGTTCAACACACAGATGAAACAATTACCAGGAAGCATTGCAGCTTTGTGTTGCATGCTGCATTGTTTATTAGATGGCCACATGGGGGCAGTATAGAGCAGAGCCTCTCTGCAGGTCAAACCCTGAACTAAAACATGTTGCTGCTCTTTGTGCTGCTGTCTCTGCACTGTGGATAAGAAGCTGAGCTGAACTCTGGAAGCTGTCGCCTCTGAACCTGAGCAGGTGGTTTGTGGTTTGTGAGTTTCAGCCCAGTGAAGAGCAGGGAGCCGAGTTCCCGTCCAGGAGGAACTCCCATGTTCAGGGTGAGGGTGGAAGTTCAGGAAGAGATTTCTTAGTGACGATTGATGTGGGTTGAACAGGAATACATTTGAAGGACCATCTAGAAAATGAAAAATGTTTTCAGATTAAATGGATAACAACACCATCCTCACTGAAGCAGCATTTGGAAATGTGTTCCTACTAATCCAACATTTATCAGCAGCTGGTAGGTCAGAGTCTGTCGACTCTCCATGCCTGGTTTCTAAACACTCCTTCCTGTCAGAGCTGCCGCCTCCTCTCACATGAGTGTGTGTGGGTGTGTGTGTGTGTGTGTGTGTGTGTGTGTTTGGTTGGAAGCAGCAGATGTCTGACAGCACTCTGACGTTCAGTCCTGCTGTCTGTCTGTCTGCGACTCCAGGATCGTCCACATGCATGCAAACACTTCCACACGTCGGCTCCCGGTCCCATCGGACCTAATTGGCCCAGTCTGCTTAGAACAGCACTATTATTCAGCTCTACTTACAGAAAAAGTGTGTAGCAAAGCTTCCCGGTGACACTTAAGGAAGTCCCTGGAGCTTCATGCCGTCTCCTGCTTTGACACTTCTGTCGCTGGGGGAGGAAGGAACACCTTTGTAGCTCTCAAACAAGTCCAAAATATTTCACAGTCAGAGCTGGGAGAAAAAAGTGAAAGCTTCAACGAAGAAATGTTAATGCCCATCACAGGCTCGCACAGCACAGCCGTGATTATGTTTCCACAGACGACTTATCAGAAATAATTCTTTCCTCTCCTGCTTGATTGCTTCGCCGTCCCCCAACAACAAACCCAACAAACAGTTTGGTTCTGATCAGACCCCCTGCTAGAGGAAATCAGGACCTGGTGTTGGCGTGTCTCCACCTCCGCTGCTTCTCAATCACTGGCCAATCATCGGCGCTCTCCGTTCAGTAACTCCTTCTTCCCTACGTATGGCCGCTGGACGCGTTAATCATCCGCCGGTTGTTTAAAATAACGTCCTCGTCCGTCTCCAGCTGCGCTCTGTAATGTCACCTGATGGGAATGTTTGCCCCTTCGGTCTCAAACTCTGCATTATTTGGGGTAATAATGCATGTAGATACTGTATGTTGGGCTGCAATCATCTTGTTGTTTAGTAAACACTTCAGCCAGACTTGGAGTTGAAGATCGTCTGTCTGTCAGTCGAAGTGCATATCAACATCTGTTCCTCATTTTTTAGATCGCTTAATGACTCCAAACCCACCAAAGAAATTCATGAGATTTTGCTGCTGTAAACAAGTTTCCCTCCTGTTTCAAATGCAACTCAGTGAAGTCAGTAAAGTAGCAGCATTACAAGAATTATTGTCTTTAAAAAGAAGTAAAATCAGGGTTCCTGTGGTTCTGAGTTTTGTCTGTGGTTAGCGTCTCTCATGCTGCGTCGCTTTACCATCTGAGTAAATAATATTCCAATATGTTTCTTTCTCTGCAATCAGAAACACACCTGCTGTTTCTGAAAGAGACAGTTAGAACAAACTCCATCATGAGAAACAGTTTAGGGAGCAGGTTGTCCTCTTCCTGACTCTGTTCTTAAACCGCCTTGAATTAGACCAGGCAAAACTTTTATTCATAAATCAACTGAGTGGACAGTGATGAGAAAATATGAGCAGATTTATTCTGTTTTTGAAAAGATGATTATCAGGTTTGCCTTGAAAAAAGCAGTGAGGATGAGTTTCTCTTTGAGAATGATGCAACTGGATCTAGAAACGTCTGTCAGGGAACAGTTCAATCCCTGAACATGATTCCTGTAAAACAGAAATATTTTCTGCCTTCCTGTTGGTAGAAAATGCATTTAAAGTGTGTTTAAAATCATCTTGGGTGGTGAGAACTGAATAGCATCAGGATCTTTTAGTTCATCTCTAAATTGGCTCCTGGATTATAGTTTTAGTGAAACAACAGCCTGTTATTGCCTCAACTAATCAATCTGTTTAGAAAACTTGGAAAGTTAATTCTTGTTCAGCTTTTAAAATCCATCAAACCCCCTGATTAAAGCTCACTTTCATTAGTACAAATTGACCAAGAGTTCACTCGACTGCAGAGGATAAGTTCATTAGAGTTCCCAGCCCAAGAATTGCCAATTAACAGCACATCATAGCAGCGCGGCATCAATGCTTCCCAGAGTTCAAATAGCAGACGTGTGTGAATGGACTGACTTTATGACTAAACTCTCTTTACTGTGAGGCTGAAGACAGAAATGGAGACAGACAGGCATTAAAGGAGAAATCTACACTTTGGACTAATGAGTCTGAACTGGATTTGTCTGGTTTTACTAATAAATGAAGGACAGGAAGCTCCTGTGGAGGTTTGGGGAAGATTGATGCAGCATTCACAGTTTGACCAAAACTCTGTGAACTGAGCAGGAAAGTTTGTTTACAGCTCAGTTTTATTAAACCTCCATGAAGTTCAAAGTGTCAGGGAAGTTAAAAGATCATTTACAGGATCCATAAAACTAAATGCATTTATGCTTGTAGTTAACAGCAGCACTTCATTACAACATGAGGATGTTTAATGTAGCAAAGCCACTCTTAGCTCAGTTCAGCAGGTAAAAATTATTTTTAATTAAAACCTCTATAGAAAATATTAACGGCAGAATAATGCTGGGTAGAGAGTTTATGGTAATTGGAGACTTCCTGTTAAATACAGACGGTTTCCCTCCTGGTGGTCCGGTCGACCCGGTTCTACTGGAACCAGAACTCCATCAGCTGCTGTGGTTCTGAGTCAAACCAACCTGTTCCCCTCCTGGCCTGTGGGGGCGCTGCACCAACAACCACTGAAGGAAACCACACAAAAACCTCTGAAGACACTGAGAGCAACTTCCTTCTTCACCAGATGGAAACAAGATGGAGGCGTCAGATTTTAGTGTTGGAGGATTTCTCTTTAGTCTTTGGCTGAAGACCAGGAGACATTTCTGCTGCTAGCGCTAGGCTAACATGTTAGCTTTGGTTGGATTTACCCAGAATGCCCTGCACTATAGTCCACTTCCTGCTTTTCCCTTTAGTTTTCTGCAGCTCCTCTCCTTCTGTTCCTCTAGCATTCGATGACGATGTGGGAGATTTCTCCACCTTCACAGTCGGTTTAAACATCGTTATGGAGGAAGGAGCAACACTGACACCAACAATAACTTAAACCTGATGGGTTTAAAGTCGGGAGCGTTTATGCTGTTGAATCTAAAACCTAAACTCTGATTCTCGGAGGTGCAGTGAAGGTTTGAGTTTATATTTGTGCTTTGGGAACGTTCATCACTCAACCTCCCAGAAACCTGGTGCACAATCTGGAGGTGTTTGCACCTCTATGTGCCAGGAGTCTCTGCTCTTTCTGATGCACTTTCAGTTGCAGCCAGCAGTAACAGACAGGACAAGACCCAACTGAAGCTCTGCTAATGCGACCCAGAAGATCCCAGCTGGTTGGGTTCGGTGTGGATGGAGGTTTGATGAGCTCAGATTAGAAATGGAGAAGCTGCAGTGATGTAAATAAAATCCTGAAGTCTTCTGCTCTGTCCTGCTGACAGTCACTTCATGGTGTAAACTTTGTTGCTCCTCTCTTCTCACCTCGTCTTACAGAACCAGAGTGAATCTGTGCCAAAGTGTTGTGACGTCTTGTCTTTAGCAGGACTGATTTCCCAGAGGAAAACAGGCGTTTGGCATGTTTACATTTTATTCCCATTTCCCTGTCGCATTAAAAACACAGCCTTCAATCTGGTCTTTTTATTCCTACGTGGTAAATGAGGTGTTTGCTGAGGAAAAACAAACAGTGACCTGGCTGTTGTGCCGTAATAGGAGTAGAAGCTGCGAGAGGATCAGAGTCTGGCTGGGAGTCGGGGAAACGTCAGGTCAGCCTCACAGCCACGCTTTCTGCTTGGCTGCGCTCTCCTCAGGGTTTCTCCTCATAAACATGGAAACACGCTTTGGGTTCGCTGACATGCAAACTGTGATTACTGAGTGTGAGCTGGAAGCCTGATGAAGCTTCAGGGGCATTTTGGAGGTAATGGCCTCCAGCTTGGCCATCATTTCCTGCCCACAGCTGATTTTACTAGCAGTAAAATAAGTAGAAAACGTCCACTGCTTTTGTTCACATTCATTCTTCCATTCATTTAGTTTCAAAAGCAGCTTCCACTTCGTCTGAGTGTAAATGTTGTTTATCTCTGAAATTAACATTCATTTTTTGTGTTTGGTGAAAACAGACTCAGACTGAGTGTACTTCAAGTCTGGAGTGCCTATTAAATGCCAGTTGTGCTTGACACAAGCGTTCACATGTGGTTCGGCCTTAAAGCTTTTCAGGGCTTCTTTTTATTTCAGCATAACTAGAGATTAAATCATCATGATTATTGTTCAAATGCTCCCGTTTCTCCTCACTGTTCAGCTCATTTTAACTAACTCTGAATGTCTTGAATCAGATTTCTTACTGGTTCAAAGTGTCTTTAAACAGTAAATGAACAAAAATTAGTTCACAAAATGTAATTTCACATCATATAATCCACCTTCTAAAGGTTTTTACTAACAAACTTTGATGCGTTTTGTTGGAGTTTGACCCCAAAATCTGAACATTCAGCTGAATGGAACAAAACCTGGACATTTTTCAACATTTTTTACAACATATTGACCTTCCAGCAGGACAATCAGCCTCAACATGCAGACTGAGATATTATGGGATGGCCTAGTCAAAGTCTAAATCTGTTCTGTTTGCTGCAGTAAATCTAAGTGTCATTTGTTAAGAAAAGAGACAAACATCTTTTCAAAGTTCAGCAGTTGTTTTTTACATATATTTTATTTATCTTTAGTGATGAGTTTCAAAGTCTTTAAGGATGAGATGGCCTCTCTCCCATCACCCTAATCTTCAGCCCCATCCTCAGATTCACCATCAGATTCCAAAACTTTCTTTCATAGCAGTGATTTCTGCTGTAAAGCCAGATTCTCCAGCTGTATGAATAGTTTTGGACTTCTCCATTGTGATGATCCATTTAGAGGTGGTCATTATGTTATGCCTGGTTCCAGAATGTCTTGTACCTCAGTAATTCTGTTGTAATTTAGAAAGTGTGCCGCTGCAGATCTTTATTTCCATCAGAGGAAGAATAAAACTGTCAATTAAAATAAAATGAACGTGTTTGTAGTTCTGATCTCGGTGCTGCAGAGAGACGGAAACATTTCAGTCTGGGACAAACGGAAACAATCTGAGTGGATTTGTAGGTGATTTGTTTGGGTCGTACAGGAGGAAGGAAAGTGTGTGTGTGGGTGTGTGTGTGGGTGTGTGTGTGTGTGTGTGTGTGTGAGATCAAACCAGTGAAGTGGAGCGGGGAAGAGATGGGCTCCTGGCTGTCAGTCTGATTGCGGTTCTGGATTGGCTGATCAGCGGTCCGGAAGCCTGGATCCCTCTCAGCTCACGGCGGCTCCATCCTCCGTTCCTGTTTGTTTTCTTCTTCTCCTCCTTCGACCTTCCCTTCATCTACATTTCATCTCCATCTGTTGGACGTGACTTCTTCCCTGTTCTTCCTCTTTGTTTTGTCACTTTGTCACCCTGAAGTCTTCCTCCGTTTAAAGCCGGGATGAAAATCTTGGTTCTCTCCTCCCAGTCCAGGATTTTTCTACGTTTAACAGACGTTTGCAGCAGAAGTTGATTTGTGGTGAGAAAGTGAAGCTGGTTCCCCGTCAGCAGGCGAAGGGTCTGCGGTGCAGGAACCTCAGGGTTTCTGCTTCTTACAGATGGTTTTGATTTAAAATTATTTGGTAAAACGTCTACACAGTAACTGATCAAATTATCAATAATTTAATATTTTAAAATGACATCATCCGAGTTAAAAGGAAGTTTTGGTATTTTAAGAACCAAAATTACAATAATTCATGTAACAAAAAATAAAATCAGGCAAAAGAATCTGGTGAGTTTCTGGTTCAAACATTTTTGTTTTTCATTCAGTGGGTAGAAAATTCAGAAAATTTACTCAAGTAAAAGTAGAAATACTTTCTAATAAAATTACTCCAGTAACAGAAGTAAAAAGTCGTTTTTTCTGAAGACGTTCTCATGTAAATGTAACCAGTTGCTGTGTTGGTTGGAGATTAATCTGCTTCTCTCTGAATAAATTTATACTGATGTTGGTTTTTAACTGTTTTTCTGTTGCTCATTTTTATGGTTCATGTTTCATCAGTTTCCCTTTGGACTTGAATAAA
The DNA here is from genome assembly GCF_019740435.1 of Gambusia affinis. Taxonomy (NCBI): domain Eukaryota; kingdom Metazoa; phylum Chordata; class Actinopteri; order Cyprinodontiformes; family Poeciliidae; genus Gambusia; species Gambusia affinis. Next base: position 18,902,272 of record NC_057890.1, on the reverse strand, counting down.
CCTGAACCTGGTCCAGTCCTGGCTGTTACCAGTCTGATCCCAGTCTCTGACTGGTTTCTCAGTAAATCACCAACATTCCCATTCTGGCCACCAGCTGCTGCCCATCAGATTATTACTGGGACAAACTGGACATTATCACTGGTCTGTTCCTGCCAGCAGGTGAGAGGCTCTGCTCCTCTCATTCCTCAGGATTCCTCCCATCCTTCCTCTAGGCTCCTTCCCTCTCTGTCACCCCCCTAATTTAAAGTGCAATAGTTTCCCTCTGGCATGAAAATATTGCATCATTCATCATGTCTCTCTAATTCGTCTTAGATATCCTGAAACCCCCAGAACTCCCATCGTCCTCCACCTCCTCCACCGTTTAGCTGAGATACGGCCCAGACTGAGGCAGCACAAGGTGAGCCTCCATGATGCGCTGGGTGCTGCAGCTGTTCTCTGGGTGCTGCAGCTGTTCGTTGGGTGCTGCAGCTGTTCTCTGGGTGCTGCAGCTGTTTGCTGGGTGCTGCAGCTGTTCTCTGGGTGCTGCAGCTGTCTGCTGGGTGCTGCAGCTGTTCTCTGGGTGCTGCAGCTGTTCTCTGGGTGCAGCAGCTGTTCTCTGGGTGCTGCAGCTGTTCTCTGGGTGCAGCAGCTGTTCTCTGGGTGCTGCAGCTGTTTGGCCAGGGAAGATGAGCTGAACTGAAGCTGAACTGAATCTGAACTGAAGCTGAACTGAAGCTGAACTGCTGATAAGCCTGCAGTTTGTGGCTCTGTGTTTGAATCAGTCCATGTTTGTTCAGATCAGTTTTCAGCCTTTCCAGAATGTTTTCATGTTCTCTGCACATCCTCGTTAGCACGGCGCTAATCAAACAGCTCATTATTCTGCGATCAGATCTCCTCTCTGGGGTCAACCTCCTCACTGCTCTGCATCATGTCTGCCTTGGCTTTGTAGTTCCAACCCAGAGCAACGCAGAAATCTGGAATATTTATCTATATGAATTTAATAATTAATGCAGAGAAACTCATGAACAAACCTATCAGGTAAAGGTTTAAAGACGTTTGGATCACTGTGAAATCTTTAATTTTATTAACAGTTTTATTCACCATTATCTTCCATCTATGAGCAAAAATCTAACTATTCTATAATACTGTTTAAAGTTGGGCTTTTTTCCACCCAGCAAACATTCACAACATTCACAGCAGCATCGACAGTTTTAATGTTCTGGTGTGTTTGTGTTTGTGAGGGTAGATTTGATAGAAAACTTTTATAACAAAATGGCTGCTGGATACAATAGAAAATCATCTTCAGTCTTGAGACTCCAAAAGTTTAAAAAACACATTTCCTTACATTTAACCATAATTAGAGAATAGAAAAGATTAAAATCATCGATTATTGGAGAGAATATGAAAACTGAAGGGCCTGAATAATTCAGACATTTCATGTGTTAATAAAGTAAATCCTGAAGTCGTCTAAACAACCTGGCTTCTTATGATTTAGTGTCAGAGCTCCAGCAGCGGCTCTGCCAGCTGACCTTCAGGTTTCTGCATAAATCTGACATCTCCACTCATAACTGATGCAGACGATGACGCATGCTGCATCAGAACCGAGTAGTAACACTGAGTTTGGTGGTAAATCTAACACCCTGACGCTGTTAGCTTAGCTTAGCTTAGCATGACTATTTCAGGACTTCCCAATAAAACCAGCAGATTCTGTTACAACAGAAAACCAGGAGGAAATCTTTTCTTGGTTCTAAATCCCAAAAACTTTCCTCACTTTGTCAAAGATTTTCTTTCCTTAAACTGAAACTTAAACCTTTTTTTTTTTTTTGCATGAAGCAGCAGAGATGAAGCTAATAGTAAGAGAGCATAGAGCGATTAAAACAGGCCTAATTAATTGCTCTCAGTAATGCAGCTCTTATATGAGTCTGCTGTCTTCCCATCTCGCCCACTCGCCTCCTTACATCACTCCTGGTTTCACCCCAGTGCATCAATGGGAACGTGACGCCTCCAACAGGAATACGTGTAATTATCCACCCACTCTCCTGTCTCTTGAAAGCGATTGGACGGCACGCTGCCGTTCCGACGTGCTAGCCACCGCCCACGCCGGCTCTGCCACAGCAGCCACGGCGCCCAGTCACCCTCCCACGCCGCGCCAAACGCTCCAGCAGCCGCCGCCCACCTGGGCGTCCTGCTCACATGCAGTTAGGAGGCGAAACGCAGAGTTTAAAACGCATGTGGGTCAGCAGGCGGTGACGTTCGTTCAGCCAGCCAGGTGAGTGATTCCTGCAGAGGACTGGTTTGTTTTTCGTCTCCTCAGCTGGTACCAGTCATCAGAACAGCAGAGGTTCTGCTCTGGTTCTGGAGCAGAACCATAAAACCTGCATGAACAGCATTTTAAAGTCTGTTCCAGGTTTTTCTTTGTGGTTCAGCCACACTGTGTAATCAGGTAAACTCTTCAAAGGCTTCTCAGTTTTTATTTTAAAAACCAACCGTGGACAGATTTGAAGATTGCTCGTTTTGCGACCGTTAGCATTGAACCAGCAACTCTTTAAAGTTTGTTTTTTTCCCAGCTTTTATTTCAAGTTTGTCCATTGATTTTTTACAGTGGACTCCACCTGCTGAAGGTTCAGGAATCACAGACTTTTCTGAATTATTCTCACAAAATATTTTTACATGGAGAATATCCAAAATATTTGAAAGAAATTGTTAAGCTGAAATATCTCTGAGCAATGCTATTGGCTAATGTTTTTAAAGCGGCCAATCCAGGAGCAGCAGCATTAATTTCCTCCGCCCTGATTGGCTGAAGGCCTTGGTGTTTGTGACAGTGCTGAGACTTTTTCCACTCTGTGGATTAATGCACACTAACGTTATATTTGGTGCTTGAACCGTTACAGTAGGCGGCTAAAAGGGTTTTTACAAGAGGTGTCGAGTGTTGGCTGTTGGTTCTGGTCTCTAACCTCCATGAACACTGGAGCTAAAGTTAACTTTGAACCTTTTTAAATTGAAGGTAATTGTCTCTTAAAGCCACAGGTTTTCAATCATAAGGGGTTGAAAATAGAAGTGGACACGTTGCTTTAGCTAAAAGGGAACGTTAGTCGATAGAGGAGTCCTTTTAGTTGGTGTCTACTCCCTTCATCTTTTATTCTTTATGTGGTTTTCAATCATATATGAATCGAGTTTCATCTTCGATCCTAAAACAAAGACCAGGTGACTCAGGACTCCAGGTCAGGATTTCCACTCCTGTCATCAGATGTTTCCGTTAAATCTCAAAGTTAATGAGGGTTTCTCAGTGTCCAAGGTGACCAAAGTCTCATCCCTCCACCTGTCAGCAGGCGCCGAGAGTCCAACCCCGACCAGAAGAAAATGTCACTGATTGTTCTCCTACAAAGCAGCGCTAATTGCTCTGAAATTGAGCCCCAAAGAAAAGCTTCAACCCGAGTGTTTGTCATGATAGTAGCAACGCTGAGATCACCCATTCTTTATTGGTTGGATGAATGCATTTATTTCCCACAGCTTCACATAAATGGTTGGCTGTTTTAATTAAAGCCTCACTAATGCTCTTGAACTTATTAACCAGCTTCCTGCTAATGAATGAAATGATGCCATATTTTAAAAACATGAACAAACAAGTGAAAACACTTCATCTATGAAGACAGTGCAGGTAGAAAAAATCCCTTGCAGCTCTTTTACCACTTCACCTTTAGTGAAATGCCTCTTTGTCTTGGTGAAAGCCCTTATCTTTGCTGTAATGCCAAGTAATTTAAGGGAAATTAACATTTTGACAAGTTCCTCTGGGGTTGGGTGGAGTGAAGAGGAAGGGATGAGGAGGAGGGAGGACGGCGAGGAGTGGCTTTGTGTTGAATCTCTGACTCTTTGGCCCCAAGGTTAAAGACAGTGGAGCAATAAAAGAAGAGTAGAAAAGTATAAAATCCACCTCCTGGTCCCACAGACTGGGTTCTACTGGTGTTCACATGGGACGTCAAACCAAACCAGAGTTCACTTCAATCGAATCCAGCCCGAGGTTTTTAGGACCAGCGTTCGACACGCATTCACAAGCAAACTGGACTTTCCAGGTAAATGGACTGGAGTCACGTTAAAGCGGACTGGAGTCAAGTTAAAGTGGACTGGAGTCGAGTTAAAGTGGACTGGAGTCGAGTAAAAGCGGACTGGAGTCGAGTTAAAGCGGATTGGAGTCAAGTTAAAGTGGACTGGAGTCGAGTTAAAGTGGACTGGAGTCGAGTAAAAGCGGACTGGAGTCGAGTTAAAGCGGATTGGAGTCAAGTTAAAGCGGACTGGAGTCGAGTTAAAGCGGACTGGAGTCAAGTTAAAGCGGACTGGAGTCGAGTTAAAGTGGACTGGAGTCGAGTAAAAGCGGACTGGAGTCGAGTTAAAGCGGATTGGAGTCAAGTTAAAGTGGACTGGAGTCGAGTTAAAGCGGACTGGAGTCAAGTTAAAGTGGACTGGAGTCGAGTTAAAGTGGACTGGAGTCGAGTTAAAGCGGATTGGAGTCAAGTTAAAGTGGACTGGAGTCGAGTTAAAGCGGACTGGAGTCAAGTTAAAGTGGACTGGAGTCGAGTTAAAGCGGACTGGAGTCGAGTTAAAGCGGACTGGAGTCGAGTTAAAGCGGATTGGAGTCGAGTTAAAGCGGACTGGAGTCAAGTTAAAGCGGACTGGAGTCGAGTTAAAGCGGACTGGAGTCGAGTTAAAGCGGACTGGAGTCGAGTTAAAGCGGATTGGAGTCGAGTTAAAGCGGACTGGAGTCAAGTTAAAGCGGACTGGAGTCGAGTTAAAGCGGACTGGAGTCGAGTTAAAGCGGACTGGAGTCGAGTTAAAGCGGACTGGAGTCAAGTTAAAGCGGACTGGAGTCGAGTTAAAGCAGACTGGAGTCGAGTTAAAGCGGATTGGAGTGAAGTTAAAGCGGACTGGAGTCGAGTTAAAGCGGACTGGAGTCAAGTTAAAGCGGACTGGAGTCGAGTTAAAGCAGACTGGAGTCGAGTTAAAGCGGATTGGAGTGAAGTTAAAGCGGACTGGAGTCGAGTTAAAGCGGACTGGAGTCGAGTTAAAGCGGACTGGAGTCGAGTTAAAGCGGACTGGAGTCGAGTTAAAGCGGACTGGAGTCGAGTTAAAGCGGACTGGAGTCGAGTTAAAGCGGACTGGAGTCGAGTTAAAGCGGATTGGAGTCGAGTTAAAGCAGACTGGAGTCGAGTTAAAGCGGACTGGAGTGAAGTTAAAGCGGACTGGAGTCGAGTTAAAGCGGACTGGAGTCGAGTTGAAGCGGACTGGAGTCGAGTTAAAGCGGTCTGAACAGGTTTCGTAGGTTTGCAGTCTCAGTGTGATGTAGGATGGGAAGATCTGATGTGTTGCTTCGTTGCACAGAAAGTCTTAGTTTGAGGTTTGGCCATCTGGACGTCTCCTTGGCATCGTCCGTTGGGGGTTTTCCAGAGAAGATCCAGAACACAACGTACTTTTCCACAAGCTTTTATCTACCAGAGAAGTGAGGCCATAAAAAGTCCATAAATCCTGTTGACTAAACCTCTTGACAGAATTATCGTTGGTGCTGCCTTGTAATTCTCCATCTAAATAATCCTGGACTTCTCTGTAAATGACAACAGTTTAATGGTTCACAGGACAGACTGGAACCAGTTGGCGCTCAGAAAATCTGCCTTTTCTGGGTCTGGGATGGAAAAAAGTAATAATTTCCAGCTACTTCTTAAAATCTGGCATTTGATGATGAAAGCACATCCCTGACTTCTTGACTTTCCACTGAATGAAGTCATTTTTTGTCTAGTGGCTCTGGTGTTTTATCCACTGAATTTTAAGGTTTGGAACATTTCTTGGGTTAAGACTTCAGTGGTTCTCTGACCTGAAACATTCAATAAGCTTTATTACTTTATCTTTTAAATCCAGAGTCCACAAAAATCAGCATGAAGATTTAAAAATATTAAAAATCTCTCCAACAAAAAGCTCAAGCACCTGGTGAAGAATCGGTTCTGTTCTGGAGATGAAGAAGGATTTTAAATGACAGCAAGACAGTTAAGGACCAACTTCTTCATCAGACTGTCTTCAGTCAGAGGCTTCTTCAGATTCGTTGCAATACAGACTGCTACAGGAGGGCTTCCCCTCCCCATCTACAGTAACTCTTTAAACGAGTTGCAGCAACATTTTCACTGCAAAAACACAAAACAAGATCTTGTGTTTCTGGTCTAGATTCTAGTGCAAATATCTAAGACCATATCTATTGACTGTGTTTCTTTAGGATAAATTATTTAAATTATTAATTATTAAATTATCTTTGATTTGAATTGAACAGGAACTCCTTAAAGCTTTTATTTTATTTTTCAATTTACAGCTTTGAATGTAAAAACACAGAAAAACAATTTGTTTTGCTCAGGAAACTGAATCTCTCCTCACTTCTGAAGGAAAACGTTTATTTTTCTGTAAGTGTGTGAACATTTAGAGTGAACCAAAAGGTTTGCAGAAACTTTGCGGTTCTCTTTCCGTTCTTTGTCTCGTCTCGCCAGCAGCGCCGTGTGGATTAGCGCTGAAAGCTAATGAAATGTAATTACCGCCTTTGTCGATAGGAATCGATCGGCTCGGGTCTCCTTCGCGGCGAGGGCCGCAGAGGGCCGGTGGAGGGCCGGGGGCCGCGGCTATCGCAGCCGTGCCCCTCCCCCACCCGTTTCCTGTCTGGTAGCCCTGAGCGCCGGGAGATAGCATTGATGGGGCGGTATGAAGTAGAGCGGGATCTGTCGGATGGCCCCAGAGCGCCGGCTGGCTCCGGGAATGAGATTCCTTATCAAATCAGCAAGATTAGTGAGAGGGACTCGAGGAAAACGTCGATTCCTACATCCTGGTTTTGTTTGGTTTTGTGGATCCATGCAGAGCCTTTATTGGCTCGTTCTGATCAAAGGAACCAACTTTAATCTGCTCATAATTCAGATGGGATGGTTTTCTATTCATAGAACATGATTTTTTCTTCTAGTAACAGAAACATGAAATCTTTATATCAGGTGGAACGTCAAGATACCAAAACCGATTTCTGTGAAAAATAATCACCAGACCTGAAAGTAAAAATAACAATAAGAGATTTCATTAATAATTTAGTGTGTTTTTATTTTGGGAACGACTTTAGTTTGAAGATGTGAAAGACGAACATCAGAGCTGGTTTGGTACCAGCGAGGTTCTGTTTGCAGAACAATCGTCTCGGCCTGTTTGCATGAAAAATGACACATCACTGTAATCCTGAATTATGTAGCAGCCGCCTGGCCGCCGACCTGATTTATGAAGCTGCATCACATTTAGGATCGGACTCTATCGGACCCGGCCCGCTTTCACAGAACAAATGTTGATCTTCTTTTGGATTTTACTGCTGATCATCTTACAAAATGATACAAGAATTTATATTTTTCATATTTTTGATCATCTACAGTTTTAGAAATGCTGGATAAAAACACAGTTTCAAATTTTTCTCTGTCTGAAGATAAATGGGACCAAAAGGCTTCAGTTTTAGGTTTTGTACATTTATAAAAATTATTTACATTTGCTAATATCCAGAAGACGTGGTTGGTGAGTTGGGTCAAAGGTCGTCATTATGTAGTGTATGTAAACTTGTGGGCGGCTCCAGATTTTCCTTAATCTGTCCAGACAGTCTGCCTCAATCCTCCCTTTAACTCGGTTTTATTGTTACTTTTCCCTCATAAACTTAAATGTGTTGCCATGGAAACGCACATCGGACAACATGCTTGTTTTTCTGATCTGGGAAGGAAAAATGGAAAATTATGAGATTTAGATTAACGTTGAATGTTTTCTTATTTATTATTCTTTAGATCAGATATTAAAAAACAGATGCAGTTATTTACAGAAATATAAATATAATAAACAATAATATACTATAAATAAGAGAAGGAGACAGAATCTAACTCTGTTCCTTCACTGCAGTTTAATCCTGATGGGAACAAAATCAGATTATAATCTAAAGGTGCCTCAATCTGTCCGTCTGTCCGTCTGTCGTGTTTTGGACTCCAGTTTCCTCCTCGGTTCTCCTTCCTCTCCTCACCAAAACTAGATGGAGACGTTTAATGACTCGGTTCCTAAAGTCCCAGCTCTCCATCAGGCGACGGCCTGTTTTCATAAACGCTTTCATAAACTCTCCAACTCGTCTGTCGTTAACTTTAATTCTCCAGCATCATCTCAGTTTGGTGTATTCCTGCTCTCTGCTGAGGCTCTCGCTCTATGGGAAACTATTTATGTGGTAAATGGCAGCAAACATAGAAGAGATGGACGAAATGAGTTGTTCCTCTCCCACACACTCACACACACATTACCCTGGTGTGATGGGGAAGGGGCCAAGTGTGTGGGAGAGATGGAGGGAAGGATCGATAGAGCAGCAAAAGAGTGCTGTAAACCATGAAAGTAGACAAAAGCCTGCTAGTTTTCCCACAGTGCACCAGACTCTGTTAGCCTGGGAGCTACAGCTGCACCACACACACACACACACACACGCGCACACACACACACCAACACACCTAGTTTATGTAGAGTAAAATACAAAAAGCTGCTTATGGCCAGAAAATATCAATAAGTGTTTGTGGGAATGAAGAGTGTTCAGTCGATGGAAGAATAGTTTTATTTTAGTTTTATTTTTTCAGACTGCAGGGAATTCATCTTTACTCGGCTTCATATTCTCTGCCACTTACATTAAACCTGATGTTACTGGATAATGGGGAAACAGATCTCAGTTCAGAGACCTACCAACGTTCTCCAACGTGGTTAGAGATCATTCAGTAAAATGTAAAATCTGTTCTAATCTGAAGGAAGAACCCTGCTGCTGTTTTCTGTTTCCACTGACTGGAGACGTTTCTGCTGTCAACATTAACAAAGAAAATCATTTCTGACACAAAAACTCATCAAACTGTTAGAGTTTTCTCTCCTGCTCCACAACTGATTCAGAGTTCAGATGAAGGGAAACCTTTTGGAGAAATGCATCTTTGTGAGAACATGTTGCTGTTTCTGATTTGTGGAACCATTTCAGATTTTACCACCATGTTCTGTGGTATTTATTACAATAACAGTAAAAACAAATGTTTAAAAATGAACGAGTCTCCAGTTCCTGTCAGAGAGCCATAAACACCAATAAAATATCACATTTATTTCCATATATATTATTGACTGATTGTCTCATAAAACAAAATATGAAAACAAAATCAACCAACCTGATCACACCTTCAGTTTTTATAGATGTTTAAATGCCAGACTTCATGATAAATCACACATTTTATATTTTATTTGTTCTGTAAAATAATTTTCCATCATTTTTGACTCAGATATTTGTGTAACAATGAAGTTAGCAGGACAGGAGCACCACAGGGCTCTGTACTCTCACCATTCATTTCACCATGAACATTCAGACTTCCAGAACAAACCTGAGTCCCGTCAGCCGCAGAAATACTCTGATTACTCTGCAGAAATACTCTGATTACTCTGCAGAAATACTCTGATTACTCTGCAGAAATACTCTGATTACTCTGCAGATTTTCTGTAAATCTGTTTTTGAATTAATCCCATGAGAAATTAAAACATAATTTCCATTTGCATGATTTATCGTTTGTCTTTCCCTGTTGATGATAAAATACTTTGTTTTGTCAGATTTTTATTGATCATTTAAATGAAAGTTTATTGATATTTTTAAAGTTTAGTCTGTCTGGCCTCGTCTCGTTTTGCTTGTCTCTGCTGTGATTTGTGGTGACGGCTCTGTTCATAAACCAACATTAACCTCATATATACACAGACTGCCTGGTAAAAACACAGCAGTTATCTGAAAGTGGGTTTATGTACACAGGCGTGTGAGGAGAAACAGCAAAGCTCCACTAATAACAACTCCAACAGGCCTGAGGCGCGGCGGACCGCCTGTAACACCAGAATAAATGTTTTCTTCTGCTTTGGAGAGTTTGCTGCAGTCTGAGAATCACCTGAAGTCCGAATCAATCACCGTCAGGAGTCAGCGGCGCCGAGTCCTGATGTCACGATCCGGCAGATTCTCCTGGTGAATCCGACCTCTCCGTCTTCCTCCTGGACTCTCCCAGCTGTCTTCCTCTGCCGCTGTAATTATTTCCCTGCTGCCTCTTCCTCCTGCAGACAGCTGACTGCCCGTCTTCCCGTCTTTTTCCCCCTCAGCTGGCGCTCCGTCTTTCATGGCGTTTCCCCGGAGCGAGAGGATTCCAGCAGAGGAGTGGCATTTGGAGAACCTCGCTCTCCTATTGCCGACTCTCCACCGGGGTTAGACAAAATCAATCCCACTAATTAGATCTGTGCATCGCTGTTATTTTGTCTGTGTGTGTGTGTGTGTGTGTGTGTGTGTGCGTGTGTTCTGCATGTCCTGTAATCTATATTTAATGTTAGGAAGCAGAGCTTTAAAGAGCGCCACAGCTGGCCTGTTTGCTAATTAATGACATTTCCCCTTTAATTATCGTTCAGTTGGATCCTGCGCTCGGCTCCAGTCCTCCTGGTTCTGTTGTTTTAACTCATCCGACATGTTTTCACTCGTCTTGTCTCGCGTTTCTTTAATGTATTTTGTGCTGAACTTCCTCCTCTCCTCTCCAAGCCGTCGCTGCGCCACCGTTTGCTGAACTCCAATAAAACGTCTTAGAGGGAATTATTCAGTCAAACACGACTAAGACTCTGCAGCCGCGTTTGCAGCCCTCTGAGGCTGAACTGAACCAAAAACAAATCCACTGCTGGAGACGAGCATCGGCCTCACACACTTTTTACAACTAAAATATTTCAGAGGTTTAAGCTAGGAGTAAATAGAAAAGATATGAAACATGATTTCATTTATTGGGGAAAAACTATTTTACCTGATCAGATAAAATAGATACCTGATCAGGTCTGATCACATTAAATGAAACACTTTATGACGTCTAAATAAATTCAGAAACGGGAGAAAATCAAAGTTTCTGCTGATGGAAATGTGCACAAAATTAATAATTATTATTAATTAATAATCATGAATAAAGAGAAAAACTTGTGGATGAAACTGAACTGGATCTTTAGGAAGTGATTCCAGAATGTTTCATACTAACTCACCCGAACCGCCGTGTGTCCATGGTAAGACACGGTGGTGGCAGCATCATGATCTGGGCTTATTCCTAGTTAAGTGAAATGGTGAACAGTTTCAGATTCCAGTCAGTTTAGATCATTTGAAGCCTTGAATTAAAACCATAAATTCACCAAAAGTATAAAAAGGGTTTAGACATGAAAGTAGTTGGTTAGATTTATGACACAAACTCATGATGTCACTATAAATATTACCGTCTTATCACCATGGTAACAGAGTTAACCAGAAGTTTGTCAAGCAGTTTCTGACTGTGTGCCGTTTGTAGATCCACAAAATGAGCGTCAGTGATTTCTGCTGTTTGAGGTCTGGAGATGAAAGTCAAAGTTTTCTGGAGCAAAGAAACCAGATCTGGGAGAAACCTGACCTTCAATCAATAGTTTAATTTAAACTATTAAAGCAAAAACACAGAAGACAAACGTTTCACATTTCTTGTCTTTTCTCACTTTAATCCCTGTAGATGTAAAGAAATAACTTCCTGTATGTTTCCAGTTTTACTGAACATACTATAATCACAGAGTATTTATCAGATAAATGTTTGTTAATAACTCTCTAAATTCTCATTTCATTTTTATTATAATCAAGTTGGACAAAGTAACTGTAATATAATATTTTTTATATGTGATTCATTTTAGATTTCCAGGTGAAAGAAAAACACATTTAGCTTATTTATGATTCGATTTCCTTCACTGCCAGTTTTTACAGTGTAAAGTAAATTATCATAAATTATCTTGAAGCTGAGTCTCTGACTGCAACCTGATCCTAAACTTTTACGACTCAGACATTTCTGCTGTGTGTGTGCGTGTGTGTGTGTGTGTGTGTGTGTGTGTGTGTGTGAATGTGTGTGTGCGTGTGTGTGTGTGTGTGTGTGCGTGTGTCAGTTTGCTGTTGCCTGTTTTTGATCTCTAATTAGGATCCGTACCTGTGAGATCAAACTAAGTTGTTTAGCAACACGGCGGCTGCCCACCTTGGAGGAAAACCTGTGACAAAATGCGCCGACGCAAACCGGCAGAGAGTCCGTTGCTAGGAGACCAAGTGAGAAAATTGCACGATGCGACCAGGAAACCTGCTGAGTGCTCTGAGACGGGCTGCCGTTAAAATGTCTGCCCTCCCACGTGTTTGTCTGACAAATGTCAGGAGGTCAGACAGTCAGAGGTTTTCCTTCAAGATTTTAAACGAGTTTCAAGTCATCAGAATGGAAAAAAACTGAGTTTTCAGATTGAAAATCTGTTCTTTCATCACATGTAGTTGTCTTTAGCTTAAGAACTAAAAATGGCCAAAGAAAATGTTTTTTTTTTATTTTCCATATTATATAAATTACTCCAAAGTAAATGCTGCTGACACTCTGAGACCAGGTGTCAAACTGAAGGCCCGGGGGCCAAATCTGGCCCGCCGGAGCTTTTTATGAGGCCCTCTAGACTCCAGATTACGTCAATAATTTCCTCCAGTTTTTCACAAATCTGTAAAAATCACAAAGAATCAACTAATTCCCACATTTTTCTCATATTGCTGCAATTTTTTTTATTCTCAAAAATTCCTTATTTACTAATATTTCTAAAATTATTTGACATGAACTGAAACTGAGTTTGACCCTTGACCTTGCTGTTGTTTGTAACGCAGCCAATCCAGAAGCACCATCTGTTTTCCTGGACTCTGATTGGCTGAATCCTGAAGAGCGGTGGATCTCAGACGGTTTCCATGGAGCTAATTGAAGCACATTAATGTGTGTTTGGTGTTGATCTATTAAAATAATTGGAGCTGCTTGAATGTTTGTGTTGGTTCTGTCTGATCAGAACTGATTATTGTTATGATCAAACGTCTAAATCTTCTCTGATGAGGCTGCAGCTCCTCGGACTCTCTGTCCGTCTGAATGGACTCGGTTAGAGTCTCAGATTTGGGACATTTTGATGGGACCGGGGTTTAAGAGCCTGATCTCCCCGCCGGTCTTTCCTCCAGGCTGTGGGATGTGGCGTCTCCAGCACTGGCTGTTCCTCTGCCTTTATTTACGCCGTGTCTGTGAATATCTCGCTCCGCATCCCTCAGCAGCAGATGACATATCACATCCTTCTCAAGCTTTTGTCAGGGAGCTAAATCCAGTTTGCGTCGCCTTCACGGGCCGACAGCAGAATGGCAAACCTTAACTCACTCCCTGGAAAAATCCCCGGCAGACGGCCGGCCGGCCGGGCCGCCGCCTCCGATCGATTCCTTCCCTATGAATATCTGTAAATCAGGCGGCGGCGAGATCCCTCCCCTGGTCCTCTCCACGCAGACTAATTCATCCTGTTTCCTCGATAGTGATCTCACTAAGACCCTGGGTGAGCGGTGGAAAGCAGGAGGAAAAACTCTGGCTGTATAAAAGCGAGCCAACAGGTCTACGGAGCGGGGATTAGCGGGGAAAGTGGATTAAGAGGAGGTATTCTGATATTCCGCCCAGGCTGCCGAGAGGGTCTTTAGAAAAGCAGAGAAACATCTGCTGAAGCTTAGGAAGGCAATGAAAACACTGGAAATCAGAATGGCTGGAAGACACGCGCTCTAATGCACCGGGGGATTTAAAACAAGCCAGTCGTGGCACAAGGAACAGGCGCTGGAACGCAACAAAACCTTTACAGTTTTCTATATATATGCACATAGCACAGCACCTCGGGGAGCTCCGCTCTTGGCTCGCCTCTCTGCATCTCTGTGTTTTTACAGATAGAGCGTGTGTGTGCATTTTTAAGTGTGAACGATTGCAGCAGCTCGACAGGTCCTGGCAAATTAGAGCCGCTTCCTGATTGAAGCCTTTGTATTTGGAAAGCCACGGGACGTGACGCGAGCAGCTCCTCTTTTACCTCCGTCTGATGTTGTCTTCCTCCACCTTTATTTACAGCTCCATCGCAGCTGCTGACATAATGAGGACATGAGTTTCAAACGAGATGAAATGAGGTAAAACAAGGCCCCTGCCAGCACCGTTTTCTGGACAGCTTCTAAAAACAGCCGGCGCCGCTCGCTTAACTGGGCCATTAACTTAGAAGGAAGCCTTCAAAGTCCTGCTTCGACTGAGCAAACAGTCGGCCGGGTGGGGATGCAGCGGGAGGCGAAGACGCTTTGACTGGACAGAAACGCCAGGCAGAGACGTGAAGGAGCCATTTTTAACTTTATGCTCCATTAAAAACATCAAGCATTTCAAATTACAACATTTGTCCTTGCATCCATTTTTCCCCTCCTCCTCGCGGCGTGGACGGTGTTCAGGTTTTACTAAATATCAATCAAAACAAGAAGATGTGGCCTAGTCAAAGCTGCTGTCCTGTCCTGGGTGATAAAGTTACAACAAAGCGCCTCACTTCCTCACCCTGCAGACATTTTACAGTTTAATCTGATTTATAAATATGTTTTGTAGCCAAACATGTTTTATAGTTCAGATGAAATGTAAAAGTACTAAAAGATCAATAAAACCAAAATCTTTAAAGGTTTGTTTAGTCACATGATGACGGCAGGAATTACAAAGAAAGAAACGTTAATCTCTCAATCAGAAGAAGGAAAAAGAAACTCATGTAAATTATTTTCTAGAATTTTACATGAAAATTAAAGATTTTTTAATTTTTCCGGTCATTAATGACAACCTGAGTAAATATAAAAGAGATTAAGGGAACAAATAACGGTTTAATTCAGACTAATTGGAGGATTTTCCTCCATGAACGGCCTCTTGAAGGCTAAATATGTTTAAGTCTTGACTTTGACTAGACCACTCCAAAATTGGGAAACTGATGGCCAAATGTTGAACTTGGTTCCATTAATCAGAGAAATCCATCCAAAGGATCATTGAGATGTTTTTGGTGAATGTGGGAAAGGACTTTGGGTTCTTTTGGGTCAGCAGCGGTTCTGTCTTTTTGACCTGTTCAGTTTTAGGAATTAGATTAAAGAAATCTAATCATCTCAACAGAACAGTTTGTAGGCTTTAGCTTTTAGTTCAGGAAGTTTCAGGGAAAACTTCACTGTCCTGTGAAAACTGAACCACGCCTTGTTGTCCAACATCAGCGTCTGACCTCATAAATAGGATTCTCCTTAAGGAAATCCTACACAGATGAGTTGAAGCTGTTATAGTTTATAGTTTAGGTACAAACCCATTAAGCATTAAATATATTATTTAGTAATAAATCCTGATAATCTGTTTCATCTTCTCTTCTGTTAGTCCCTCCAGTTTCTTGTGAATTATTGTGGAAATTCACGCAAAATCAGCAAATCCCTTCACTTTTTCACACTAATTCAAAATTGTGAGTTTTTTGCAGATTTTCCACATAAATGATGAAAAGCATTGGGACGTTTTATTCCCACCTCTTTGACTCCCAGCATCCTGGTAACCATTAACGTCTCAAACAGACTCAGAGATTCAACTCGCCGTGTGACTGAAAGTCTGACAAAAATAAATGTATTTAAACTTTTAGTTAATGTAACTGAGGATGGAGGATGAATCATGGAATGAGCAGGAAGAGTTTTACTCCTGAAGGAGCTTCTGCAATCTGGCCTCCTCTCTCTGTGCCCAGTTCTCACTCTTTCATATCCCTGTTTCAAACACACACACACACACACGCTCAGACTGTGTGTGTTTCTCTGTGTCTGTGTGTAGGTGGTGTTTTGGCAGCAGCCTCTGGTTGTGGAGTAGAAACAACAAAAACTGTCCGGTTGGCATTGGCTCACACATCCCAGGACGCCCTTCGTCCTTCGCCCTATCCCCCTCCTCCTCCTCTGCGCTCCGTTTTTTTCTCGCTGCCATCTTTTCACAGCACAGATGAAGCTCTCTTTCAAACCAACGCCTACACTCTCTTTACTCCTTCCTCAGTCATTTTTTTATATCAGTAGCCCATCTAATTCTCTGAAATGCATACAGCACACTGCGTACCGGGATGCTCAGGCACTGTTTGCTCTCTTATAATTAAATCCATTCAACACCAAATATTCAAATGAGATTAAAAAGCTGAGATTTCTCCTGAAGTATCTACAGGGACTGTGGTGCAGGATGAACTGAAGTTGGTCTCTTCTGATGATTTGTACCTTAAATTGACCAAATCCTGACCAGTCCTGTCGGACGCTGATCCCAGTTTGTTGGTTTCTGTTTCTCCATGGAAACGACTGCTTTGAATCCTCAGTTCTGTGGTTTTTGAGCCACTTTGTTACTTTAGCTTTTTGAAACGATGCCACAGATCATCACCCAACTTCTGCGTCCTCCACCCCAAGTACGACCTTTGAACCCCAAACGATGTAAAACATGATCTGTAAGCATCCAGAGTTCCCAGTTTGTAAAGACTTTGACTCTTTAAGACAGAAAACACAATGAATGAACTCTCACTGCACTTTCACTAAAACGTCAAAGTAACTGAGGATGCGTTCCTGGTTCAGTTTGCTTTAATCCAACTCCAGTCCGCTCCAAAAGCAGGAAGTGGACCGGACCGCAGCGCCGGGCATTCTGGGTAAATACAACCAAAACAAACCTGCTAGCTCAGCGCTAGCAGGCGAGAAGGCTGTTTCATTCTGGAAACATCCGAGTGCCAACGGTCATGTTAACGTTGAGTTTAACTTTGTGATGGTTTGTCCAGCTACAGCCGTCAGATCATTTCATTTCTGTAAACTTTAGTTGGTTCTGCAGTGGTTTGTTGGTCGAGTCGCTCCGATCCGTTTCATATCTGAGCCAAAACTGTTTTTCATCGTTTGTTCTCCGTCTGAATATGAGAAGCTCCTCCCATCACAGCAGATCAGTTTGTTTTGGCAGATGAAACGTGTCAAAGCTTTAGCTGTAGAGGGAAGATGCTGATTCATTTATTTATTTTAATAAATGAATGTGATGTAACCAGCTGGGATGTCGGCTCTCATTCGTCTCTCGACTTTCCAAAGTTTGTCACAACAACAATTCTCTGTACATTATGATTGGCCCTCATTAAGTTGTTCATGTATGGAAAAAAGCTCTTTTTATGCTAAATAACTTTCATTACAAATATAATATCAGATCAATGTGTTTGTAGCCACCTGCCTGATTTAAGCTCTGCTCTTTATGCTTCACTTGTTTCATGTGCATTTGCACTATTTAAATAGTTATGAGGCAAAACAACAATAAAAGAGTCCTTGGATGCCGTTTGTGATCCGTCACCATTTGCAGGGGAACGGCTTTGATCCTGGATATAATTGAACACAGGGGACCTTCAGGATGAGCCAGCGGACTCTCAGACATTTCCATGCATTTAGATTAACTTGAGGAATCAGGCAGTTTGCAGCTCAACGTATGTTTTCTGTTCTGCAGCTGCGTCGTGTCTTTGGGAGCAGAACCAGGGGAAACGGAGAGAGGAAGGTTTCAGTCTCTGCCAGCAGGGTGAGTAATTCCTGGCGTTACGCCGTCACTTTAAAGATTCACAAAGCAGCAGCTTTTTTTTTAGCTTATTTCACATGCAGTCATTTAAAATGTGACGCCTTTGCATTACGGAGGGATGGCTGCACTAAATAAAGATTTCCAGTGTTTCTACTGGTAATAAACCACAGCAGCTGGTTTCCAAACAAACTTTTACATTTTCTCAGACAGAAACTAAAACAAAATAAATATCAAAAGGTTCAGTTTAAATAAAAACAGTATCGGGAAAAACTACGTAACTTGAACTATATTATGTTTATAAAACTAAAACATATTTACTTTAGAGATGAAACTGAACTGATGGTTTCTTTTCATTCAGCTCTGCTGTCACGGAGCTCTACTTGGACTAGGCCACAGCAGTCTATTGTTGGTCAACAATAACCAAAAATATTTTAGTATTTACAACCCAATACTTTGACCTTTATGAATCCTAAAACAAAGTATTAAAAAACTAAAATTACTATCATAAGTAATAAAAACTAAACTGAAACTAAAAAAACTAGCAAACTCAAAAAAACTAAAACTAAATTAGACGAAACTAAACTGTAGTGAAAGTTTTTGCTGATCAACATCTGGTTTCATATTTGGTAACATTTATTTGAAGGAGTGACTATAAAACATAAAATGAAGGAGTTTTTATGCTATGAAGACATTTAACGTGTCATTATTTACCAAATAACACAAAGGTGACATTATTTTATCTTTAATTCAGGTTTTTATGCCTCTTTGCTTTAGATGTGTCAATATTTAACAAATAACTTTAGTTGACACTTTTAATGCACCTTTGCATTAAAAGCTTCATTACTGACTATTGCAATAAAAAACATTTCTTACAACAGTCATAAACCTTTAAGAAGATTTCTTCATGTCCATTACAGCAGTGATGTCAGTTTTATGCCCTCCTCTTTAAATAAACTGTCAGTTAATATTTAAAACGTCTGAAATCCTCTGCAGCGACTCGGTGACCGTTCTCTGCATCCAGAACCGGTTTCTGCTGCCAACATGCAGAGAGCCGTTCATCTGCAGCCGCATCAAACTCTCAGCTGTTCCTGAACCCAGAGTTTACACTTAAACACTTAAACACTTAAACATGTTTAATGTCTGAGTTTAATAACCAGCAAAATGAAACGGGAAATTCACGCTCATCCTACCAGCAACAGCATTTCACACTAATTATTTCAATTTATTTTTATTATAAAAGCAGCAAAAGGGTTTAAGTGGTTCAATGGAAAATCTGCAGAATTGAGTTTTTTACCTGATTAACGGCCAGAATAATCGATTAGTAAAATGATTCTGTACGGATTTAAACTCTACAGGCATTTTCTGTAATTGTCTAACAACAGTAACTCTTGGTTCTCGTGGTGAACAGTCGCCCTGTTAGTCTTTAAGAAGACATTTCATTAAAAAATGTCTGATTGTTTGAGGAAATACTTCCAGTTTGGAACAAAAAAAGAGTTTTCCAGGAGATAATGGCGCCGTTGTTCATGACTTCTCAGAAGAATTTCATCAGTGTTGCCTTTCTTGTCTTCTGTGAGTACAGTGGCATAATTTGGCTTTATTTTATGATTTCTTTACACACACACGGACACACACACGGTTAAAAGAAGAGAGTGATAATAGAATCATTGATGAATGTGTTGAATGCAGTTAGGGAAGCATGAAAGAGAGAGAAGGGGCGTGTTGAGATTAACGTAGCACAAAGCAAATTGGGTTTGCCATTATTACACAATTCAGACGGCAGAAAGCCGCTAACCATGAGAGACAAATGAGGCCTGAGATTCATAAAAGCTCCATTAAGGGGAGCAGAGGGAGTGAGGGCAGGCCATCAGCGGGTCCGTTTAATGCCAAACATTTATAGATCTGCGTCTCTGGCCTGTGGCATGTAATGACTAGACCGCAGGCCGGCGGCTCCTTCAAGGAGCATCCATCCAGCTGCTAAATTAGGACCAAGATGGATTCCTTCAAACCCCGCCTCCCCTCAGTAAAACCGTGAAAACACAGGAAGCACTTTCCATTAAGGAGTTTAACCCTCGTTTGCCTCTTAGCGACGCTTTCTGGGTTTCCCAGCTTTCTGCACCTTCAGGTGCTTCTGCAGATCAATGCATTCGTCAAGGACTGCATGAAGCCATAACCATAACAGCCGCCATCGCACTCCGCTTAACTGAGTGAGAGCACATCACGGCCCATTTGGGCTAATGTGCTAATACGTCTTGGTTCTAATGTCAACGCAATACTGGGACTGGATGGATGAGCTCCCCGACGCAAACCCGATTACCGGGCCGTCTGACTGTCTCTCAGATGGCCGGAGTCGAGGAAATTGAGTGTCTCATTATCATCATCTGCAGACGGATCGCCACTAATCTAGACGAAAACGATGCCATCAGAGTCTGTGAATATTTGCTTAGCGGGCAGGGGGCACCGAGGGCCGCCGCAGATTGGCAGACCCGAGACCCGGCGCTCATCCGGCGCAGCGCCGCCGCTCGACGCAGCGGCATCCGTCAGCGGCGCATGGATACAGATGGCGGGTCAGGTTTCACAGGGAGTGCGGTGGGAGAGCGAGCGATGAGCCGACTGGGGATGGAGGGCTTCTGAAATTGTTTATTGCGGGACTATAATTGGATAAACCGGGCATCTAACCTCTTTAGGCCTGTCACATTGCTTCATCCTCACGAGGCCAATCTCGAACGCTCTGATTGAGTTTCTGAAACTTCTCACCGTTTCTTTTTTCCAAACCTCTTTAAGACTCCCTGAACAAAGAGGTGCAAAACCAACTCTTGGCTTTTCCTCTGTAGAGTCGACATGGTTGATAAAAAGACATTTTACCTCATATTATCAATACACAATATATATGCAGCATGTAAATAGTTTGAGCGTTTTTATTCCTCGGGGCTGAGAACAGGAAACCGCCTGAGGAATCGCTCTGAACCGCTCAGCTCACTTCCTGTTTATTAGGATTTTTATTTCCTTTATAAAATATGGAAGCTAATAAATTAATCAACAAGCTATTGAGGCTAAAACACATTAATGAATAATGTGTCAGACAGGTTTGTCTTCATGTTCAGTTGCAGCTGGTGTGTCTGCTGTCCAACCTCGACAGCCATTTGGTCAGGCAGCCGTTAGCGTCCTGGTAGGGGTCAAAGGTCACATCAGGCCTATTTGTTCACAGCATCTCCATTAGGTCTGAACCTTTGACTTTTTTATTTGTGTTGAAATGTGCAGCTCTGGGTTTTAGTGATTCTGAAGATTGTTTGACCACAGCTGTGGACACAGGAAGTGAACTGCAACGCAGGGCATTCTGGGTAAATCCAACCAAAGCTAACATGTTAGCCTAGCGCTAGCAGCAGAAATGTCTCCTGGTCTTCAGCCAAAGACTAAAGAGAAATCCTCCAACACTAAAATCTGACGCCTCCATCTTGTTTCCATCTGGTGAAGAAGGAAGTTGCTCTCAGTGTCTTCAGAGGTTTTTGTGTCGTTTCCTTCAGTGGTTCTTGATGTACTTCCTTACAGTGGACTCTGAATAAATGTTAGAAAACTCCTTAAACTGTTTATACAGAATAAAAATGACTCTGCTCCTGCTAAAAGTAGTTTTTGCTTTTATGAACTCAACAATAAACAACAAAAACATTCCTCAACTTCCAGCGTTCGGCTTCAGCTTTCCGTTGAAGGCCCGTCTCTCCCTGCAGACTCGCCGTGTCAAACACTCTTTTCTACGCTCAGGTTCATCCATTTAACTCTGCTCTCATGCCCGTTCTCGGCCTTTAACCGCCTCCTTTTGTGAGTAAAACTCCAGAACCAAAGTGCTCTTTACAAAGACCGAATTCTTCAATAGGATTAATTCATCAGGTTACCTTGAAGCAAAATGGCAGGAGAAATTTATGCACACGCAACACCAGAAGTGTCACCAGTGTAATATCTTTCTGTGCTCGTTGTATTCCTTCTTATTTCCTGCTATTAGCAACAATAACAGTGAAACACTTGATCTGTTCTACAGTCACACTGACTGCAGGAATAAAAACTTAATCACTGGATATCATTTAATAATCAATGCAAAGCAAATAGTCTTTAGAGTAAAAACTGAATAAAAATACTGTACATAAAGTTTCAGATCAGTGATGTGCAGTGAAGTTCAAACCCACATGCAGAACAACACCAGGAGAACAGGAATCAAATAAATAAAGTTTAAACAATATGAAAAGATTGGTTGAGTGGATCTGATCCTTGAGCCACGGAGTCATCTGCACACTGTAGAACAGCAAAGGGAGATGGTGAGTTTGTGG
The DNA here is from genome assembly GCF_019740435.1 of Gambusia affinis. Lineage (NCBI taxonomy): Eukaryota > Metazoa > Chordata > Actinopteri > Cyprinodontiformes > Poeciliidae > Gambusia > Gambusia affinis. The sequence goes on along the minus strand of NC_057890.1, from coordinate 18,880,536 downwards.
TTTCAGAAATGGGAACTTCGAGAGTCATTAGACTGATCTTACCTGACTTGATTATTTCCACCAAGAAGAGGAGAAACTGGGGGTTCATGGTTTTGGTTCCTTTGAAGTGATCCAGGTTCCAGAGTGAGTTTGTTCCAGGTGATGATGTGGAGGCTGCGGCGGAGGACGGACAGGAGGGGTCCAACTGCCAGCTGGGAAATCCAGGAACGGTTTATGGTCAATCTGAAGAGGTGAAGATGAGACTCAGGCAACCAGTGGGTAACGATCCACGGCATCAGCAGGGAGAAAATCCAGAAAGCCAGAACTAGGGCTTCACAGGGAATATTCCACGGCGTCACGAGGAAACACCTGAGAGAGAGAGGCAACAAGAGTTGATTACTACGAGTAACTTCTCAGGAAAACACAGAGAGCTATCTCAGGGAGGCCCAGAGTACCATTACTGGCAAACACTCAGGCGATGAGGTGCTGGCAGTCTGCTCCTCTGAAGTTCCAGGATGATTGGATGATGAATCACAGGTGTGCTGGCAGAGTCAACGGCACGCCCCTCCAGGAGTGCAGCCTCTAGCACCATCTGGTGGATGAAGGATGAAGCAGCAGGCGAACAGAGAAAAAACCCACAAAGAAAACCAAAACCAAGATTCCCAACACTGACTAAATCAAAATCAGATTTACAAATAAGTTTGTGCATGTGGACAACGCTGGATGGCAAAAAGACTATTCTTATAATCTACATGCACATCAGTTCTGCTGCTGGAGAATAACTGTTAACACAATCGAACTTGGACATGTAGAGATTATTAACTTCCTGCTGTGCTCCACTGCAAAGGGAAAAACTGTTGAAATACAACTCAAAACCACTTTTTCATAGTTTTCTGTATCAGCGCAGCTACACGCAGACTCGTTACCATAGCAACTGACAACACCACCACAAAAAAATAAGCACTAAAATATTTTCCACACAAAGAGCAGAACATTCAGTCTGTTGCAGTAGTTTGGTTTTAGGCTTAATGTTTATTTTGTGATTATTAATAAGTGATTGATGTGGCAAGAGGAGAAAACTATCGATATATCGCTGCACTTGACCGTATGGCTAGCTCCACGGCTAGCTCGCTGTTACTGTCTCTTACTCTGCAGTTGTGGAGTCACAATGTCTGGGATCATGAGCGCCCTCTGCCAAGAGGCTTGAGAACTGCCTGCCTCACCACAAATCTGTTCTCTGGTTTCTGATCGCTGCTCAACACATCCTCTGCAGGTCGGCTGCAGGTCGGCTGCAGGTCGGCTGCAGGTCGGCTGCTTGTCGGCTGCAGGTCGGCTGCAGGTCGGCTGCTTGTCGGCTGCAGGTCGGCTGCTTGTCGGCTGCAGGTCGGCTGCTTGTCGGCTGCAGGTCGGCTGCAGGTCGGCTGCTTGTCGGCTGCAGGTCGGCTGCTTGTCGGTTGCAGGTCGGCTGCTTGTCGGCTGCTTGTCGGCTGCAGGTCGGCTGCAGGTCGGCTGCAGGTCGGCTGCTTGTCGGCTGCTTGTCGGCTGCTTGTCGGCTGCAGGTCGGCTGCTTGTCGGCTGCAGGTCGGCTGCAGGTCGGCTGCAGGTCGGCTGCTTGTCGGCTGCTTGTCGGCTGCTTGTCGGCTGCAGGTCGGCTGCAGGTCGGCTGCTTGTCGGCTGTAGGTCGGCTGCTTGTCGGCTGCTTGTCGGCTGCTTGTCGGCTGCAGGTCGGCTGCAGGTCGGCTGCTTGTCGGCTGCAGGTCGGCTGCTTGTCGGCTGCTTGTCGGCTGCAGGTCGGCTGCTTGTCGGCTGCTTGTCGGCTGCAGGTCGGCTGCAGGTCGGCTGCTTGTCGGCTGCTTGTCGGCTGCAGGTCGGCTGCAGGTCGGCTGCTTGTCGGCTGCAGGTCGGCTGCAGGTCGGCTGCTTGTCGGCTGCTTGTCGGCTGCAGGTCGGCTGCAGGTCGGCTGCTTGTCGGCTGCTTGTCGGCTGCAGGTCGGCTGCTTGTCGGCTGCAGGTCGGCTGCTTGTCGGCTGCAGGTCGGCTGCTTGTCGGCTGCAGGTCGGCTGCTTGTCGGCTGCAGGTCGGCTGCTTGTCGGCTGCTTGTCGGCTGCAGGTCGGCTGCTTGTCGGCTGCTTGTCGGCTGCAGGTCGGCTGCTTGTCGGCTGCAGGTCGGCTGCAGGTCGGCTGCTTGTCGGCTGCTTGTCGGCTGCTTGTCGGCTGCAGGTCGGCTGCTTGTCGGCTGCAGGTCGGCTGCAGGTCGGCTGCAGGTCGGCTGCTTGTCGGCTGCTTGTCGGCTGCTTGTCGGCTGCAGGTCGGCTGCAGGTCGGCTGCTTGTCGGCTGTAGGTCGGCTGCTTGTCGGCTGCTTGTCGGCTGCTTGTCGGCTGCAGGTCGGCTGCAGGTCGGCTGCTTGTCGGCTGCAGGTCGGCTGCTTGTCGGCTGCTTGTCGGCTGCAGGTCGGCTGCTTGTCGGCTGCTTGTCGGCTGCAGGTCGGCTGCAGGTCGGCTGCTTGTCGGCTGCAGGTCGGCTGCTTGTCGGCTGCAGGTCGGCTGCTTGTCGGCTGCAGGTCGGCTGCTTGTCGGCTGCAGGTCGGCTGCTTGTCGGCTGTAGGTCGGCTGCTTGTCGGCTGCTTGTCGGCTGCTTGTCGGCTGCAGGTCGGCTGCAGGTCGGCTGCTTGTCGGCTGCTTGTCGGCTGCAGGTCGGCTGCTTGTCGGCTGCTTGTCGGCTGCAGGTCGGCTGCAGGTCGGCTGCTTGTCGGCTGCAGGTCGGCTGCTTGTCGGCTGCAGGTCGGCTGCTTGTCGGCTGCAGGTCGGCTGCTTGTCGGCTGCAGGTCGGCTGCTTGTCGGCTGCTTGTCGGCTGCAGGTCGGCTGCTTGTCGGCTGCAGGTCGGCTGCAGGTCGGCTGCTTGTCGGCTGCAGGTCGGCTGCTTGTCGGCTGCAGGTCGGCTGCTTGTCGGCTGCAGGTCGGCTGCTTGTCGGCTGCAGGTCGGCTGCTTGTCGGCGGCAGGTCGGCTGCTTGTCGGCTGCAGGTCGGCTGCAGGTCGGCTGCAGGTCGGCTGCTTGTCGGCTGCAGGTCGGCTGCTTGTCGGCTGCTCAGCTCTGCTCGCTGCGCCTGCATCTGGTTCATTACGGAGGATTTGACGCGGCTCCCAGATGACAGCTCAGCGCCTATATTGCATCGGCTGCTTGCCAGATTTAAAATGAAATTAGCCGAGCAGCAGAAAGAAAGCCTTTAAAGCTCTGTAAACACAGAGAGAGGAAATGATTGATGATACATTCAAATGTTATATTTAAGTGTCCAGCACATGCAGGCTGCTCTCTTATACATGAAGCTATGAAGTAAACATGCTATTAACGATATGGATATTACCCTCATGGTATTTCCATTAACTAGTCCTAATGGTGGAGAACGTCCATCAATGCAACAACTCCGACTAAAATATGCTTGTTGTTCCTCTCAATTAACTTAAAGACATAATTGGAAAGGCTAAGTAGCTGTCGTCTGTCTTTAGCGTGGGCTGGAAAGTAGTTCAGTCCGAGGCTTTTAGGGTGTGTGTGTGTGTGTGTGTGTGTGTGGGTGTGTGTGTGTGAGACTGTCAAAAGCAATGAATCACATTACTTTAGTGGGTTATTAGAGATGAGCCGTTCCTGTGGCACAAAGAAAGCTTTTAGAGCTCTCACCTGTGACTTCTGGTTCTGCCTGCGGCCCGATTCTCTCTCCGCTGAGGACAGCAGCCGTGTCCTGGCCTCGGGTTTCCACAGAGACGATAAACATTTCTGAGCTCCAGCTGATTACTGGAGATGTAATTTAGCAGACAAAGTGTTTGACAAAGAGATGCTTTTAACCAAGTAACCAGATAAAAACATCCGTCTGTTGGGGACGTTGTTTGTCTGGACGTCCAACCTGAACAGGAAGTCGGAGTACCCAGAGAGAACCCACACATGCACACGGACAAACCACTGACAGCATCATGTTTCTGACCGGAACCTTCTGTCACGTTTCTGCTTGGTTCTCCTCATAAAACAGCAGGAATTCAACATTAATTTCCCAATCAGAATCTGGTGGATGTCAAATATGGAAAATCAAAATATGTTCAAACATCTTGAAGCTTCTTGTAAAAAGTTTTCATCTTTCAACTCTGGAGAAAGTTCAAATAAATCATTAAAAGCCTTAGACTATAGATGAAGATAAATGGGACACATCTAATCTGGCTTAAATAAAAACTAAAAGTTTTCTGAACCAGTTCTGCTTCTTGGTCCGTTAATGAACCCTGGCTGACCTCTGACCTCCTCCCTGAGCTGCAGAGGAAGCTGTGGAAGCGGTTTCCTCTGCAGGAAAGTCAGATCTGCTCAGGTGGCATCAGCAGAGCCAGCAGGTGGATCTTCCCTCTGATGTCTCGCCCCAGGCGAACAAATAAAGCGTCTCTGCGCTGTCACTGCGGCGGCTGCAGGCGGACGGCGCCTCAGCCCCGCGGTCAGCTGCACATGTAAACCCACAGGGCGACTAATAAGGAGGAAGCAGACTGATGCAACGGGACGATGTCTTGCCCCGTGTTGCTTTCTTCACATGCCAAGCCGCGTCTCTTTCCTCCCACTCCCTGCTGTAATGAGGACCCCTGCAGTCGGAGGAAGTCGATCGTCTTGCTTTAGCCCCCCGCGGTGTGTGCTTGTGTGCTGCGCGTTCATTTGCTGACTGACGTAAACCCTGGCAGCTGTAGGTTTACTGCTAATGGACACCATTTTACACCATCAACACCCGCTCCATCGCATCCCAGAGGTTCAGGAGATTAGCTGCAAAGTTAAACCTTCAATATTTCATGCTCTGATGGGAAGATGAATGATTGAAGTCAATGATTTCAGCTGTTTGGGTTTCTAAATGATCTGCCTGAACAACAGAGGGCGCCACCTTCCACAGAGGGAAGCAAAGTCGGGAACAAGTTCCCACAGTTTGAGCAGCAGGCAGGGTTCTGTTGAGACGTCAACATCTTTAGAAAGTTACGACAATAGAACCAGGATTAAAACCCGTTTCTGAGATTTTATTGGTTGGTTCTGGAATATGGAGGCTCAGGATGGCAGCGTGTTGGAGCAGCTCTGATTTGTTCTCAACATGTCGTTAAATTCATTTTAGTCCTTTATAGTTGATCCAACATCAGTTTATTTCTAAATGAGTTTGGAATGTTTTCTGTAAGGAAACCCAGCAGAACTCTGAGTCCATCGACCATTTAAACAATTTCACATTTTGAAAACAAATCAGTTCAATGGAAACGCAAAAAACTTGGTTTTTACAAAAGTTTTGGATGAAATTTTTTAATTTGGTCACATGATCAACAACCAGATGTTGCTACTGGTGCAAACCATGAAGAAGAAAACACCAGGAAGTAGTTTTTGATGATGTTTTTAGTGTGTACAAACTTATTCACATCTGATTAAAGTTTCTTATTTAATGGAAATGCCACAACCGTCAAATTGTGCTTTTTAGAGGAGTATCAAAGTTTTGCTTAAATTTGTAATGGAGACTCAGCTTTCATTCTCTCTGGATTTGCACATATTGACAGAGGAGAGGAAAAACTTCCTTAAACAAGAAGAAACCTCCAGCAGAACCAGAACCAGAAAATACAGAAGTACTGATCCAGCAGAGTTTAAAAAGTAAAAATTTAGTCTGATTTCAGGAAGAAGTGTTTGTGTAAATATTGTTTTTCAGTGGTTTTCATTGAATTTTCATTATATTCCTTATTATTATTATTATTATTATTATTATTATTATTATTATTATTATTATTATTATTATTATTATTATTATTATCATCCATACATCTGATGATCTATTTTGTAAAATCTTAAAAAGTGAATCATCTGGATCAGAATCAGTCTGTAGAATAAAATGAAATAAACCAAATGATAAACAGTTTTTTAATCTCTGATCTGATCTCTGGTTCCTCTGAAATGTCATGAAGGCAGAAGCAGAAGAAGAATCGTCCAGGTCCGTCACACCGATGGGCCGTGTGGGCGGGGCGACCATCACTGTTTCAAAAATAACTGATTCCATTAACCCGGCCGTTCACCATTTCACAAGTCACTCCACATTCCTGAGTGGCTGTTTAGTGCGGAGCTTTGACCTGACAGGAAGCAGCAACGATGTGAGCCGTGTTGCTTTTAATTCATTTCTCTAAATTAAAACTTTAAAATCTCCTACACTCAGCCTCGATCTCTGGTCATACTTGTTGTCATGGCAGAACTTTTTAATCTCATATGTTTGTATTTTCTTGCAGAACTTTTCTGTCAAATAAATGTTTGAGTCACCTGTAAACATAATCATTGCAGCTACCGCTAACTAGCTAACTAGCTAGCCAGCTAGCTTTTCACATGGATCATGAGTAAAGTGTAAATTCATCGGCTGTTTTCTGGATGGAGTTCGTTTCTAGTCATTCTGATAAGAAGCTGTTTTTGTGATTCAGCTCCTACATTTTGATGGATTTTCTGATGGTTTTATAAAACCTTCCATTTGTTTTGCTGAGTTTTCCACAGAATCCACCTGCACCACGTCAGAGATCTGCCATTTCCAGTCTGATTCTGCTGTTTGAGTCTCATTCCCTACTTATTCTATTTCAGAGAGGAGTTTGGAGTTAATAACGTTCCAACTTCTCCCCGGCTGACTTGAGAGCCAACAGCAGTGAAAAGAGCCTCCTTAGATGTGCCACAAAGGCCATTAAATTAATCAATCCGATAACCCCCAGCTGCTCCGCTCGCTGCCTCTCCATGAGTCTTTCCTCTTTTCAGGGCATCACTGAGGAAGAAATATAGATTTGATAAGGATTCTTACTCCGGGTCCACATCCATGCAGAGAAAACACATTTCCCCCCAGACACAGCCGAGCCTCATCCCTCTTCTGTGTGCAGATTGCAGAGCGGCCGGGACAGTGAGTGACGCTATCAGCCTCGTTCCGACATCAGCAGCTCCAGATGACAGGACTCCAAAACGGCTCCATCCGTAAGCTGCACCTGCTGCTGCCTGGCTGTAATTCATGGTGGTGTAGTTGTGTTTGCTGCCTCGTTGTAAAGGGAGGAGCAGCACCGCCAAGCAGCTTTATTACGGCGCCGCGCCAGAGATGGATGCTTTGTTATGTCGGGCCTTTATTAGAGCCACTAAATCATGTGGCAGCGATGCAGCAGAGATAATTATTGATGTTGTATTTTGCTGTTTAATGGTGTGGCACCGACACGTGTAGCTCCGTGAGCCCGGCAGAGGCCCGGCCCGCGCGTTCATCCGTCCTGCACGTTTTTTCTGTTTCATTAGATTTTACACAGACGTCTGCTCTGGTTCTCCTTTATTCCTTTTATCTGTTGCCACTCAGTCGCTCTTTGTCTCTTTATGCTGCCCGTCTCCACCTCATTACGTAGTTTGGAAGACTTTCCTTCCTGGCATCGCAGCGCTCTGCAGCTGCGTTTAAGCCATTAGCCTTAAAGTGTGTTTGTGTCGCTGCATGGCCTGTTGTTGTTCCTCCTCCTCTGCTTTTTCTGAGGCTGATGTGTCTTTCATTACGGCCGGCTGACAGCGCCGAGCCGGCTGGACGTCTGTTTGTCACCCTCTAATGGGCCCTGGCAGCCTACAAGGTGTGCAGCGCCTCGGAGTGGCCTTCTCCCTGGAAAACACCAATAACGCCGCCCGCTGCTTTCAGCCCACTGTTCAATTCCACTCCTCGTCTACGTCAGGCTGCGAATTGGATCAGGCACCGATGGACAAATTCCACGTCCGGTCGAATTGATGGGAATTGAGCGAACCTTGGCAGGATCTCACACGGTGCCAGTTTTGATCCTGCCCCACCTGTCAATTGCAATATCCAGTTTAGAGGGAAGCTATCTAATCCATTTCTGGTAAATCCTGTTTTTATGTGCCGGCGTATCGACCCGATCCCAGCTGTACTGCTGGCTTATCTATCTCTGCTGAACAAATGTTTTCATTTGATAGAGTTCCTCAGACTGCTGTTACAGCCACCCAACACCATCTGATAACATTTTATTGGATCCTATCGGAGAATAGGCCACCGTATAAAATATATATCACATTCATTTATCGTCGCTTCCTTTTTGCTTTAATTCTTCTTTGCAGAGAAACTTTGACATTTAGCTCCATGCTAACATGATAGCATCTCATAATCGCTGTGTTTTTCTCATATTAACATCATAAGAGTCTTCAGAACAAGAGTCCACTCGATGGGAGGTCAAAAATGTGGCGCAGGAGCCGTTTGTGGCCCCTGAATGATTCAAATATGTCTCATCAGTGCAGATGGAGACTTTTTGTTTTCAATTAGAACAAAATTATTGAAACATTTTTTAAAAAGAGTTTTATTGAGTGAAGTGTTGGTGTTTGGTTGAACCAGGTGTACTCTCCATCATAAATGGGTTTTGGTGTTAAAGTTACATCTTTGCAATTTCTATGTTTCCATTTAATAAGAAGCAAAGTTAAAATCAGATGGGAATAATTTTATTCCTGCGATGAGTCATTAATTGTTCCTCCTGCCACTTCCTGTTGTCTTCTTTGTCGTTTCTTCCAGTAGTAACAGCCGTCTGTTGATCATGTAATTGTGTGAAGTAAAAAATGTTTCCATTGCAGTTTGACTGAACAAATCAATTTCAAAATGTTTTGATTTAAAAAAACAAATGTTTTTCAGAAGTTGGTTTGTTTCCATTAAACACATTTATTTTAAAATGTGCGATTAAATATTGAATTAATGATGGAGGGATTGCTGGCATGTCTGATCTCTATGAGAAGGCCTACAGGCAGGATTTCACGTCCCAGTTAGAAGAAAACAATTTCTGATATTTTTAAAAGGTGGAGCGAAGCAGGAGGAGTTATGATTACATGAATAATAGGGATGGAAAAGGGAAATCAGAGACAAAGCAAGAGAGATGAGAAAATGATTAGAAAGGAGACCGAAGATTGAAACAGCAGAAAAGGAGGTGAATGAGAGAATGGCTGTGAATCGTCCCTGAGAGCCTCGGTGATTGGCCTGCAGCCCATTAGCACACATTTCGACCAGAGCCACATCTTTTTATTAATCCCAGCTATAATTCGATTCCTCAGACGAGGGAGGAGAGGAAGCAGCTGAGGGCTGAACATGATGTGGGAGTCAGAAACTCGCTTTTCCAGCTCACAGATGAAAGGTTAAGAAGCCCCATAGATCTTTCCATTTTTAAACGCACCTCTGCGCCCCAGTGTGCTCTGCTCTCTGCGCGCCGGTGTGTGTGTATGTGTGTGTGTGTGTGTGTGTGTGTGCGTGTGTGTGCGTGTGTTTATCTGGGTGTTGGGATGTGGAAGCACCAGCTAATAACGAGATGTTCCTTTGAACGTGCGAAGCATTCATCCCGGCGCGATCTTTCAGGTGAGAAGCACGGGGCGAAATGTCAACCATTAGAAATAAACAGCATCGTCACGACAACCGCTGATAGAGAGAACAATACCGGAGAGAGGAATGAAAATAGAAACGGATGGAGAGATGAGGGAGAAGAGCAGGAAGAGAAACCAGCTTCCTAACTGATCATTAAATGTTTCTCATCTTTTTATTCTTTATTTCTTTTCTCTGCTTCCTTCTCTTGAGCAAAACCATAAAAAACTCAATAACTTTTATTAAATCAACGCAGTTTGTTTAACACAGCAATCAGGTTGAAGTATGGGCTTTGACTAGGCCGATGCACAGCTATTCTTGTCTTCTTCATCCATTCTGTTGTGGCTCAGTTTGGGATCATTGTCTTAGTTTATCCCAGATCACCATCCTTCCACCACCGTGCTTCACTGTGGGTTGGAGATGTTTGCTTTCTCTTCCTCTCTGGTTTGGTGTCATTTCCTGAAGCGTTGTCGTCCATTTGGAATCAGTCATCTGCTTTTCAGAAAGAAGAAACTAAAATTATTCAGTGTTTTTACATTTGATAAAAAACACTGTTTGCCTGTAAATCAATATCTTCAGCTTGTATTCCCTGCATTAATCTGGCGCTGATTGTTTTTCGGTGTAAACATCGTTTTCTGATTAAAAGCCTGGTATTCTGACCCGGCGCCGTGTTGCTCGCATGTCCTGAACAATTCCTTCAGGTATCTTCACTTTTTTGGCCCAGATTTTATTTACAAGTAAGATTATGCTGGAAAACGCTGCAGCTCTCCGAGGCAGATTCCCTTTTCCCTCAGCTCACCACCTGGGACGTCAGTCCTGATTGTTCCAAAGTGACATCCAGCACCAGATTCTGCCATCACACGTCTCCGCTCACAATAACAGCCCCCAGCCGCGGCCCGGCTCCCCTGCCTTTTCGTCTATTCAGCTGCCTGTCTGCGGCGGTGACTGGTTCCTCCTCATTTGCTCCACTCATATCCAGGAGGTTGACATCGCCAAGCAGCCTGCGCCGGCTCCTCTCTCCCAGCTCTCTGCTGCTGCTGCTCAAGGTTTTTAATTAAAACTCTGAGTCTCTGTTGAACTGTTGGTGTCACGATTAATTCCTACAGAATCATTTCTGTATATGTGGATGTGGGAACAATCGCCGCCGAGTCAAAGTGAACGTTGCTTCAGGAGAGCGATGCTTTTAATGTTTTTACGTTTTAAAATCAGATTTTTAATGTTCTGCTGGAAACAGAAAAACGTTTCTGTGTGGCTGCAGAAAGATTGGGACAAATAAAGAGCTGAGATGGAGGCTGATCTCAAAGTTACAGTTTGGCTTCAGATGTGGAGTCACAGCTGGTTGGATGCATCAACTGAAGGACGTTTTCATCTGGTTGGATGCTGACATGGAAACATTTTTAACGTTTTATAGAATAAATGGACGCTGGTGGAGAAGTTAGATTGGTCCATTTCTTTACAGATTCAGTTTCCAACAAGCCACACTTTGTTTTCCTGTCCTGTTTCTAAGTTTCAGATCCAAATTTTTTCTGAATATCGTGAACCAGACAGAGAAGCTGCTCTGTAAAATGATGAGTGAGACAAAGTGAAACATAAAAATACATCCTAAAATCATTTTAGTGTATTCAGTATGAAAAACACCAAAGACTGAATTATGACCTTTGAGCAGCTGAGATGACACCAACAAATGTAATCTGTCAAATGAACGGTCTTTCTGTCTGCATTCAGCCAAATGGGATTTAAACTTGTTGGACAAAATGGCAGCGAGAGCAGAGATCCAGCATGTGGAGGATCTTCCTGTTTCTTTATTTTTCCAGAGTTTTATGAAATAAAACGTTCTGGAAGCTCCTCCTCCCTCTGAAGACGATGAAATAAAATATTCCACAAATCCACTCAGGGACAAACTCCTACATTTTGCTTTTCTGTAACCAGTTTCCTCAGAAATCCTCCGTCAACTCGTATTCTCTCTGCTGGCGGCGCCGCTCCGCTTCACTCCATCCACGCCAACGCTGCATCAAACATGGCCGGCCCGTTGTGCACAGAGCGCCGGCCATTATGACCCTTTAAAAGGCTAAAATCTGATCACCACTAATTAATTTCTGCCTTTCATTTTTGCTGCTTGTAGAAGATATTTGGGAAAGTTTCTGTTGACATCCAGCGCCGGATTGTTGAGGTTTAAACGTTTGCTTGTGAAAATCTGTTTACACAAAATGTCCTGGATTTGAATTGTTGATTGCATTCTCATGGTGATTCGGCTTGGTGGACGGTAATCTGTTCGGCTTTCAGAACCGGGCCCATTTGTGACCCTTCATCACCGGCTGAATGTGCTTTATGAGCTCTAATCACTTCAACCATGCAGTGATTTCACAGACGGTTTCATTTAAATACATTTCTTGAGCCGTGGAGGAAAAAATCATGTTATAAATAAAATAAAACCACAGCAAAAGATAAACGTGTGAAATTTACAATCCTGATAAAACCATCATGATGAAGTTAAGATGACTTTTAAACACCAGTAATGAAATCAATGCAGGTTGGTGATGAAAAGTTTTCTTCCAGTAAAAGTTGATCCCCCTGGAGACGGACGGACACCGAACCGCAGACGGACGGACGCCGAACCGCAGACGGACACCGAACCGCTGACGGACGGACGCCGAACCGCAGACGGACACCGAACCGCTGACGGACGGACGCCGAACCGCAGACGGACGGACGCCGAACCGCAGACGGACACCGAACCGCTGACGGACGGACGCCGAACCGCAGACGGACGGACGCCGAACCGCAGACGGACGCCGAACCGCCGCCTCCCCGCTAACAGCTCAGCCTCTGGACGTGTTCGTTTCCCTGGTGACCGGAGCCACGTTTCCATCCAGCTGACATGCAAGTTTCAAGTCAACTTCTGAAGTGATGCAAAGAAGAACAAAAAGGAAAATGTGAATGATGTGTTTCCATCTGTTGGTTTGGGGCGAATCATGAAATGTTGAAACGTAGAACTGCACCTCCCAGCTGGAGCATTTCTCACAGCTTCCTGTTTCTGCTCCGGCTGAAATTGAGGAAGTTATTTTCAATTTTACCATCAACCGTTTCTAATTCGATATCTCAAAATGTGCTTAAACAAATGTTGATGGAAACACGGCTGAAGACAAGAACATCTGTCCACTTCATCGCAGGTGAAACGTCTGAGCTCTGAGGAAACATCAGCTGGATGCAAACCCTCTGCGGTGACCCACAAACCAAACTCACCTTGAAATGATCAGTCTACTCGGTTCTGCTGGACGGAACCAGAAGTTATTTAAATCCAAATCCTGTGGCCTGTCCCAGAAAACTGAAAGTGGGTCACCAGCGGACTCAGCACCAACATGAGAGCAACTGTTCAGCAGAACCAAACGGGCAGAAGAGAGGAGAAGCTGGACATGTGACTGGAAATCTGAGGGGTTTTTACCAACAGAATGTGGATCTGAAAAGACAAAACGGTAAAGAAAAGGCTGCAGTTACTCAGACTCTGTTTTTATTCCTGCTTTTCCAGAGAGGAATAAACTTGTTGTGATTTCAGGAGTTTCTTCTGACATCAACCAGGAGGAGCAGCGCAGTCCTCAGGCGAAAGTCACGAACCTTCCCTGTGAATCTATTCAGCGCGCATCTTAACTGTGGAGATGGAAGATGTGTGGAGGCATGATACTGTTCCAGGGACTCCAGTGAAATTTGCACCTTTTGTCATGCACACAATCAGGAGCTGCACGGTGATGTTTGTTCGTCTTTGTTGGGTCTTGCTGTGAGGTTTGTTTCCTGGGAGGAGTGCAGCCGCTGCACCTGTCACTCCCTCCTTGTTCTACTTGTTTTCAGCTGAACACACACACGCCTGCACGCATGTACACACACGCCTGCACGCATGTACACACACTCAGGAACCGCCAGAGTTGTTTTTTCACCACTAATTGCCAATGCTAATTTTATCTCCAGAGAAGTAAAAGTATTAGTACAAAGCTGTTCTTGGAGCTTAGATGTTGTTCCTGTGCCAGACGTCTTGGAGAAAAAGAACATCAAAATAAATTCTGCATCTTCAAATCTTGAGTGAAAAACCTTTCAAATTCAAACAGACGCTGCTCTCAGTTGATGCAAGAACAATATTTTGGAATAAGAAAAGGTTTTTCTCAGTGAAAACCTTTCTGATACGATATGGACTCTCCACCGGATGACCTCACATTCAACACACATGAGTTCAGTCACTAGATTATTATTTTAAAAAGTGAAATAATTGGGAATCAGTTGAAGTCAAAAAGCTTGTTAATGATTATAAAACATTCCCAGCTGGGATTGTTTCTCCAGATCAGTAAATTTATTCATAAAGAACGGACATGAGGTCCACCAGAACCAGCCACTCGTCACGACGTCCCGGACAAACTTTGGTGTTTTTGGGTTGATGTGGAGTTTTATTATTCCTACAAACATTATTTCACTGACTTGTTCAAAGTTTCTCAAATCCAAATTTTAAAGTAGTTCTTTGTTTCCTTCAGCAGTGGAAAAGCAGCTGAGTCAGAAAATCCTTTAGTGATGAAAAGTCCAACAGGAATCAGATGTTTGATGTTGAATCGTTTCCTTCAGAAACCTTTGAATGACTCTGATTGTTTCTTTGCTTTCTCTCTTCAGCAGCTGATGTTCTTCATCCATCCATCATTCTCCTCCTTCACCAGAACTTCCTTTGTGTTCTGATCACATGTCCAAACAGGAAGTCTCTCACAGCAATAAAAGCTTTTATTCTTGCAACTATTTCTGCTCTTTTTCCGACCACAGTTATGTGACCTATTGACTCGAGCTGGGGCTCTAATCACAGCGTGACCTTTGACCTCAGGAGCCTGGCGTTGGGGCATTCCCGTCTGAGAGCCTTGGTATTAGCTCAGAGGTTATTGGCTCAGCTAATTGCTATTTGCATGGCTTTATTAGGATCCCAGCTTTGCCTCTGTGACATTTGAGTCTTTTCCTTTTTTCCGTCTCTCCGGCTCCGACTTCCTGCTCGTGTTCTGGGAAGGAATTAGACATTGTTTGGTGTGTGATTAACAATTCATGCTTAAAGTAGCGGTGGGCCGATCTCCAGAGAGAGAAGAGCAAACATTAATATGCACTTTAATAACTCTTTCTATCCACTTCCTACTTTTCCTTTCCTCCTTCGGCTGTTTGGGACGATTTCTCTCCGCGTATGAAATTATGATTTTGCAGGAATAAAATCTGAGGGATATTTTTGGCCTAATGGAAATCACTCTGGATTTTAGCAAACTGGTGGAAAATAAAATGTAACTTAAAAACTTAAATAAGACTTTTCCTCCTAAAACAACCTGCAAATATTGATACATTTCTAAAAATGATGGACTTTCGACATATTTCAGGTTTTTCTTCCAAATGCTGTCAGATGCAGTCATGACTTTTAAAATGAGAAGAAGTGCTCAGTTTTATGTTGGCTTCTCTGTAATCCACTCAGTTTGCTTTCAGATATTCGTGTCGTTGAGAAGAAGATCATTTCTTTGACCTGCTGATCAAAGATGTTCCAGAGAAAATGTCTCATTAGAAACCTGGTAAAAACATTTAGAGTCCATTTCAAACCTCTGATTGAATGTGACTATTGGATCAGATGTTGTTTCAGTGAACTTTTAAGTTTTTCATGCAGTCTTATTTTTTCTGTGTCCATTGTTTTTGTGTGTGTGTGTGTGTGTGTGTGTGTGTGTGCCGTTTCCTGTCTTTGTGCCGAATCTTTGCTGCTTTAGCCCATTCTGTTTGTGTGTGTGTGTGTGTGTGTGTGTGTGTGTGTGTGTGTGTGTGTGTGTGCGCGTGCGTGTGTGTGCGTGCGTGTGTGTGTGTGTGTGTGTGTGTGTGTGTGTGTGTGTGTGTGTGCGTGTGTGTGTGTGTGTGTGTGTGTGTTCTTGCAGAGTGAAATGTCAGTCTCATTTCGCTGTTATTACTTGGGGGATGAAGAGGACGGCTTTCCTCTGTAATCTGGGCCTCCCTGCTGCCGCCACTCAGGACCTGCCAACACACTCGCCGCCGTTACACCGAGGCTTTTAAACGCCTCAGCCTCGCGCTGTTCCATTAGACGTGCAAAACATTTTGTTTTCTATCTGCGTTCCCGCTGTGCACGGCACGCAGAAACGGCAGGTGAAGGGTGAGGAACGGTTGGGTTAAAAGCATGAGGAAAAGAGCATTTGATTGACTGATTGTTAGTGACGGATTGGCCTGCAGGGCTGTGGATCAGAGTAATCAGCACCTGCATGCAGGGCGGTTATGCAGAGCGCTGCCTTTCTTCTGAAGCAACTTTTCTCCTGAACACTCGTCAGGAATCAGCTGTGTGAAAATAAGAGTGGATGTGATGTTAAACGCAGTGAGGAGCTGTCTGCCTCTTTAGGTCGGTTCACTCATTTAATTTTCATTTCATAACTTAAGAGATGAATGTAAAGCTTTGGAAAAGCTGTAAAACTCTCTGACTTCATAATGTGAATATATTTAATTAAGAATAATAACCTTTCAGTTTAAAACAGATAAAATGCAAAAAACCACAGAAAGTTTGAGATCAGATCAGAGAAGCTGGATGCTCTGCTGACAACTTTATTCATTTATTTCAATATAAAATAAAATGAACCTTAGTGACACTTTAAATACGTTCTGAAAAAAGGTTCTGAAATTAAATCCGTCTGAAACATGTAATAACATAATATGGGAACTGTAACGTCAAGCCTGATTTACGCTACATTTTGTGATTTAATTTATTATTTTTAATAAAAACTTAAAAGGCACATTAATTATGTTGATTCTGGTCTAAATAACACTGTAAAATTACTGAAGTCTGTGGTGATTTTCACTGTTCTGCTGCTTCAGTGAAACCTGAATAAAATCTGCAAATAAATTTAGATCATTTAGTCTGAAAAAAAAAAAAGATGTCCAAGAAAAACAGCAACGCCTCGACTTTCTGTCAACTCAGCTTAAAATGGAAAAAGATCTGAAATTAGAAGTTTATTGCAGAAACACAGTGGAGCATCAATGTGTTGTGTTGCAGCCTTGCACTGCAAAAATACCAAAATACCAAATATTTTTAGTCTTATTTCTGGTGCAAATATCTTAGCACACTAGAAATAAGAAAAAAAATCCTATAGAAGAAACTTTTCAGCAATATGTAGAAGTTTAAATAAATAATTCCTGAATATTGATGAAGAAGAACCAGAACAGTTTCCCATGTTATTAGTGAACCATGTTGTCATCAATATTAAGGAATTATTAATATTCCTTAAAACAAACTCCTGCGTCTTTCTGAAGTTACTTGTTTGTCTTATTTCAGTTTTATCAATAGATTATAATTTATTGATCTCAAAGTGTTGAAGTATAAATCAACCACTGATAAAAAATACATGATATTGTAAATAATGTTAATATGAATAAGAATTGATATGAAATACGTTAATCTATAAATAAATGTGTAAGTGATTCCAGAGGAATTTGGACTCTAGAGACTAAATGTTGGTGAGTTTTTGTTTTTGCTGAGTTTCAGTGAAGCTGATGTTCCTAATAAACTGTTGTTGTTCCTTTGACCGGTCCAGTTGACCGAAGCTCAGCTCAGTGACCTGCAGGAATATTTGATGCTTGTTGTCAGCGGCGCTGCGTTTCGAAGGCAGAAGAACGTTCTCCGCGTTCTCCCTGTGAACCCTGAACGGAGAACGTTCTGCAGCTCCAGGCGGTCATTTATCTGCTGCCGGCCGGCTGCATGTCGGCTCTGACCGCTGCCCTCTCCACAGTCAGCCAGCTGTGCTCTGACTGTCTGTGAATATGTTAGCATGCCAATGAAGCCGTGCAGAGCAGTTCTGCATATGTTTTCAAAGCGCACCACTCTGAAGTGAGTAGGAGGAGGAAGCGTGCCCTCAGCCTGGACCGCCTTTAGCCCAGGGGAGAAAGTGTCTCTTAAAACACAAACATGCATCTGTCCTTCTGCTGAGCGAGACGGCAGGTCAGTCTGCGAGGAGCGATGTGAGGAGGCGGAGGAAGGAGAGGCACCAGATGAAATTGAAATAGAAATCTAAGCCACTGGAAACAGAAACGGGACTCTTCATTTCGCCTTGTTGTGCAACCATGTATGTTTTGTAGCCGCCATCGCTCTGTCTTGCCGCCTGTGTCTGCGTCGCCCCGCAGCGTCCCGCCGATGATTGATACGCACCCAGAGCGCAGCGAGCTACAGAGACACAGAAAATCATGCATAAAAGATGAGCGCAGTTTATTGTGTTTTCCTGGGGGCCAGCGGAGAGCACAAGTTATGGATTTATGCTGCGTGTGATTGGACGAGAGCTCAGACCCAGGGGACGAATCCCAAGCAGGAGGGGTTGGAGGGGGGGGCCCTTCAGACCAACTGATGGTTGACCAGTGTAAAACACTTGGTGACAAGTGGCTGGAGGGAACCGCGGCCCCTGCAGACCCTTACTTTACTCAGCGCAATGGAAGCTGACATCATAATTACATTATAATAGCCCAGTTCACCTCTCAGTCAGCTGTTAGCCACCAAATGGACTGAGTGGGCCCAGTCTGCACCCTGGCGGGGGGCGTCATCTCGTTGGGTCGCACTGATTAATTGGTTTGCTGATGTGTCTGGTCACTACTTATTCAACACTGGATGCTGGTCCTCATGATGGATGCGACGCGGTTTGTTTCATGACAGTGTTTAATTGATCAATTTCTGCGGGAAACCATTAAGCTGAAATCATTCTAATGAGACATTTTGATTGGGTTCCACACAAGTGTGCTTGAATATATTTTCCTCTTGTTGTGCCGGGTTTTAGTGTCCCATTACCCTCCATATATGTTGATAATGAGCTTCTCAGTTTGCTGAGAATAAATTTGGGCCAGAAATACTGGATAATTGGAACGAGTCTTTTCACATTCATCGCTTTTAAAGAACCAAGTGACAGCTTTGATGCTAATCTTGGTCTTGATTCTGTAACAAAAACAGTAAAAATAAAACAACATAATGTGTGAAAAAAAGACAGTGGAGATTCTGTCAGAGTGCAATCCATCAATTAAAAGTTTCTGCAAGCTGATTTTAGAAATAAACACAAACTAGCGACTGGAAAAGAAGCAAATACAGAAAGGAAGATCTGTCAGATGATTCAGTAACAAGAAAACACAAAAATGTTCTTTGTCTTTGTAATAAAACATCATCCACTGAGCATGCTAATGCATCTTTAGCCTGCTAGCTGTACTGTAGCTTCATAGGTTTGTTGATTTTATAAAAAAAAAAACACAAACTACTGAATAAAAAATTAAATGTTTTATGGAGGGAATCATCACATGAAGTTACAAACTGTAAAAATAACAAACAAAAGATGTTCTGTTCATCTAAGGGTAGCATAAGCTGGTAGCATTAGCGTAGCTAGCAGCTGCTGCCAGAAGAGTCTGACCACCCAGTGGTGTCCAGTCTGGTTCTCAGGGCCCGGGGGCCTGCAGGTGTTAGGTGTGGCCCTGGTTCTGATCCAGTCGTTTAGTTTTGGAGAAATTCTCAAAATTAGAATTTCATGTCTGCAGTTTGTGCAATTATCTGATTTAAGGGCTTAATAAAGATGCTGCTTCAGAGATGTTTATTGACTAAATCGTCTTATTCTTTTAGTCTGAAATTAAAAGCAGTTAATCATAAACTTCCTGTGACCAGGAACTCCTTCCTCTGCCGTCTCCGCTCTGCAGCGCCGCTGAAGTTGTTTTGCGGCGGTGGATGATGATGATGATGATGATGATGATGATGATGGTGTTGCGTCCTCGCCAGGCGCTGCACTTATGAAAGTTTGCCTCTTGATTATGAACACTTTAGCCGTGACCCAGCGATCTCTAATCACGCCCGTGTCTCCCAGCTCGTCACTGCAGTTTAGGAGGAGATGCTGAATGTTTAGTCTCAGGTCTTCTGCCTGGTGCAACAACAAGATTTTCTGTCGTTTTCTGTCCAGATTTTCCCTCCAACAACCTTCAGGAGTCCTGGTGATCAGGATGGATGTAAAGATTGTTTCAGATCTTCCTGCTGTGTATTCAGCGCTCCCATCTGAAATCAGGGATTTTCTACGTGTTGGATCGT
This sequence comes from Gambusia affinis, assembly GCF_019740435.1. Classification (NCBI taxonomy): domain Eukaryota; kingdom Metazoa; phylum Chordata; class Actinopteri; order Cyprinodontiformes; family Poeciliidae; genus Gambusia; species Gambusia affinis. The sequence continues at coordinate 18,861,098 of NC_057890.1, read as the reverse complement.
CTGGGAATGAGCTGAACGCAGCCTGTTGAGTCAGAAAGTGAGGTGAACATGGAGGGAAATCCAAAATACAGAAGACAAAACAACCAAAGACGCATCAGAAAGTCACAAACTGTCTCCACTGCTGCTTCCCCGTCGGCCATCTTTGTTTATGCTGAACTCACGTTGGGTCTCGAGAGATTTCAGGAGATTTCCCTCCAGATATTTGAAGGTTGTGGAGTGAAGTTGGTTTGTGGTCACACACTGTAAAACCAAACCTGTTAAAGCTAAGACTGTCTATCATCATGTCGAATCTCAGGTTTTGAAAATTGACTGATGACTTTAACATCTTGCCAGCGTTTGTTTTCCAACACAAAATGTATTTTGGATGTTTTAACCTAAATTCTTCTACATGTTGGCTATGGGTTAGGGTTAGGGTTAGGGTTAGGGTTAGGGTTAGTCTCACTGGAGCCTGCAGATTTTCCTTCCTCTCTCTAGGTCCAGAGAAATCTCCAGTAAACTTGCAGATTATTTCCCAGTATGTGAGTTAATATGGGTTTATTTACTGTTTTTAAGTACAGGAGGTTAAATTATAATTTATGCCACCAGATTTCTGTATCTAGTTACATTTACTCAATTATTATTACTTGAGTAACGTTTTTTTAAATGAACGTTTAGGAGCTGCACTTTTTACTCTTACTTGAGTAAACTTCTGATTGAAGAACAAACATGTTTTAACCAGAAATTCACCAGACTCAGACACACCTGCAGCTTTTGTTCAAATTTCATAACTTTATATTGAAATAAGATGATTTGGAAACATTGTCTTCTGCCTGACTTTATTTTTTGTTACTTTTAATTATTGCCATTTTGATCCTTAAGAATTTACAATTAACTTTATATTTTGATCTTTCTGATGATGTAATTTTTAAAAATTAAGTGATTGATAACTTGATCAGCTACTCTTACCTGAGGACAATGTTTTGTGAACTCTGCCCTCCTTTGCGTGCCTCATGTGAAGTTTTAATTTTACTGAAATACTGAAAACCATCATCATGAATAACTTTGATTTATCACATCATCTTCCATCATAAATACACCGAGGTTTGGGTTTGTATCTGGAACAAACTGGGAGATTAAAAGGGGTGTGAATACTTTTCTGGCTGCGTATTTCTGAGCGTCCTCCATGAATCGGAGCAGCGGACCGGTTCTGCTGAACAGCCTGTTATTTGCTGGTCGACTCCACAGAACAGGAGGACTGCAGAGCCGTTTAATGACATCCTCCACAAAGCAACAGATAATTAAAACTGACAACTGGAGACTGGAGGAGCTTTTGTTCGGCCTTGCTGTGTTTAACACGTTAAACAACATGCGAGCGACTTTTCCCTGAATGTTCATTACTGGATTTGATTATTTTAGAGAGGTGAAAACCAGGCAAGTGATGCTGCAGCATAATTAGTTTAATCTGTGCAGGGTTAAACCCGGATGTGATCGGACATGTTGGAGCCATTTCCTTTCATTCCAACACTAATCCTCAGTGTCTTTATCTGCTGTCCACTCCCACTCCTGACCCGAGACGGCGAGCTCATCGCCCAGAGGTCGGCCCCGAAGGCCGACCCTCAGAGGCAGATTACGCTCCGAGATTTGCAATGTTTTGTTTATTTGTTTTTGTTCAAAATTAAAAGTTTGAAGTAGTTATAACAAAGTAAGAATGTCTGCTTTCGTAACAAAACAGTCATAAAATTAAGCATGAATGAGGTTGTTATAGGGAATATTGAATGCAAGAGCAGTTGTCATACATAACATGTCTATTTGCCACCTTATGCTAAAATGTAAATTATCATCACCATAATGCATGGTGATGATGATAAATTAAGAGCCGTTTGATAATCGAAAGAACCGGTTCTTCTTTGGAAGCCGAGCTACAAGAGTCGGCTCTCTGAAACTAGCCGAAATTTCCATCACTACTAGAAATAGAGCTGCAGATAAACTATGCAGCTCTTTTTTATAATGTTGAGTTTAGCCACAAGGGGGCAGCAGATTCATTCATCTTCGTTCAAAGACGAATAAGAATCTCCTGCTCGGTGGAAGACAACACTAGGTGACGCCATCTTGGATCATCACTATCGCCGCTAGCATTGGAAGCAGAAGGAGAAAGAACAGATTTAACTTTTAGCGAAACTTCACAACGAGAAGCAGAATTGATGAAGAGTATATTAACCGATAAAGCGGAGAAGATTTTACGTTTTATGATTCAAACTTGAATTTATTGACGTTTTGATTAACGGATTTTACTGTGAGTAACTAATTTGATTACATGTTGTTAGCATGCTAACTGAGTTAGCAAGGAGTTGAATGCTGCTAAATGAGTTATTGCATACAAAACCAATCGGGATTAACTCAAAGTAAAGAATATTTAAGATAACAAAGAATTATGAATTATGTGTATACAGAAAGAAAGGAGCGGATGGATTTGTATTATTTTAATGCTTAGTCAAACTGTTATTTGTAAAGAAATGTCAATATATCCCCATCATTACCACCAGGCTGTTGTCAGGTGTGTTATTTGGGGTGAATGTCTGAACATTTGCTCAGGTAACCCAGAGTACGAGGTACTCCAGGTACTCTGGTTAACTTTACTACATACATACATACCAAACTTAGCCCTGTTATCTCCCGTCCAGAAATGGAAATCTTAATTCATGGTTTTACTTTGTCTAGTGTAGATTATTGCAATGCACTGAACATATTTTTAAGTAAGACTTCCCTAGACCTGTAGCAGTCTGTGCAGAATGTTGCTGTCAGGCTCCTGATTGTCTCTTCTAAGTTTTAAATCTGATTTTGTTTAAATTTGCCTTGTGTATTTATTATTCTGTTTGTTGAATCACGTTGGGATTTTTCTCTTCCAAAGGTGCTTTATGAATATTTCCTTTCCAGGTATATTTTGATCTGACTATGACTGTCTTTGTTTTAACATTTCATGTAATTTTTGTGTGTTTCTGTCTTTTACATCCTCTATTTTTCAGACTGATCTTTTCTCTGTGTTTAGTTTCCGTGCATCATTTCTCACCTTGACCATAGATCTGTTATTGAGTGTGTCCTTTTTGTCCTCAGATTGTGTGGGCGGTTCTGGTTCCTCTCCAAAGAGCTCCACTTCCTGTTGGACTGATCGTCAGCCTTCAGCTGAAGGTTATCGGCTGGATGAGGATGAGGAGCAGACAGAGAGGTATGTCTTTAGTTGAGCCTGCAGATTCTGGCTGCAGCGCCACACTCCAGCTGACTCTGTCAGTCGGTTATTTCTTTTTTAAACACCCTGTGAACATGTTAAAGCCGTGCGCCTGAGCGCGCTGACTGCTCAGGCATTAGCCCTGAGGAGCGGGATTTATCGGGCCTGTTGTCGCCCAGCAGAGCTGACGACTCCAGAACCTCATCCAGGAGGCGAAGGGATGTCGAAAAACCAGGAAATCACAAGTAGCACTTAAATTATCCTGTTTCATTTCTGAACTGAGGGAAGTAAAGTCTTCATTATGTGTGTGTGGCGGTGTTTTCGAGTGGGGCGAGGTTACCATAGAGACTAGGCCGGTAATCCAGCAAGCTGTGGAAGACGGGAGAGTGGGTCTGAAGTGCTCAGCTTCATGGCGGCTTCTGAAGGCGGGCTGCCTCTTAGAGCCGCAGTCTTCATTACCTGAACATCCGCTTTTGATTGGCCGTGTTTATCCTGAGTACCTCAGGTGTGTGAGGCCCCACTGGGCCCCAGGAATTCATGGCCAGCAACTCTAACTCTGTAAAGTTGTCTGAAAGAAAAAAAGAAGAGTTTACTAGATATTATTGATGGTTCTGTTCACTTTTCACCTTTGACCTTGATGGGATCACAACATGATTGAGTGTTTCCACCATTCGGGTTCTGCTGGTCACTGCATGGTCCGGCTTTCAGTTGGCTTTGGGCTTCATATTGATTGAACTGGATCAGCTGGATGTCTTTGACCTGTCTGGTGACCCCGGTGTGACCTGGGCTCTGGAGTTGGCAGGATTCTGCTTGTTTTGCTTCAGGCCGACATGGAAGATCAAGATAATCTGCTGGATGTATAGCAAATGATAAAACCAAATCAGGTCTTTAAGGTTTTTCCTTCTCAAACTCTCTTCAAATATTTATAAGAAGAGAAATTCTCTCATCAAAACCTTTTTACCAGGGAAAATTAAAATATTTTTTATGCTTATGTTCTGAGATCCAGATTAAAGTGACGACAAATATCCAGGATTATTCTCTGATTTCAAACACTTTTATTCTTCTATTTACTTTTTACTGCTTCTAAAAAGCAACAAGCACTTAAAATAAAAACACACAGCTGTTTATTGGTTTCTGTAAGATCAGGCGTACACAAAATGGCGCTGCAGACTAAAGTCACAAATCTCAGGATCTGCCCGTCACCTAGCAACCCAAGTTGAGCTCCAGCCCGTCACCTAGCAACCCAAGTTGAGCTCCAGCCCGTTACCTAGCAACCCAGGCTGAGCTCCTCCACGTTTGGTTGGTTGGTTTTACCGTTGTGTATGCAGAACTGATCAGACTAAAATCTCTTTACTTAAGAATGATTTAAAGCAAACATATTATACAGTTTATTGTTTAAATAACCAAAATTAATGGCTTAAAATATCCGTTCTAGTTAATTTACAAGGAATAATTTAGTTCAAATGGTGAGCTTAGGTGTTAAAAACCAAAGCTTCTGATTTCTAATGTAGTTGCAACTATAAATTTTGTGAAACATTGAGACAGATGGAAAACATTCATAGTTTCTTATCACCAGATTAACGGTGGTTAATATTCTCAGAATATTTCAGAGAATATTGTAGTTCTCAGAAATAACCGTCTGCTTCAGGATGTTTGGTTTTTTTAGACCTGGTTGCTTATTTCTGACACTGGATCTGGCAACGCTGCATGCGACACAAAATAAAAATAGTTTTAAGCTTGAAATAAATAGACATGCTGATGCTAATCTCTCTCCTCTCTTCAAGAAGGAAAATGACTTTTTATTTCATGTCCATTTTCTGATTTACTCTGACTTTCTACAGATGGACTTAAATCAGATTCTAACAACAATCTGGAAGACGAAGTGTAAATGAGGTTGAGCAGAAGCCAGCATGATTTTTGGTATAATGGCCAGAAATCCAACAGATGGCCATTTAACCTCAAAGTTTTCCTTGTTTTCTGTAATTATAAAAGGAATAAAAGTTACAGAGCTCTAAACATGACTCAAGACTGGAATCCTTCGTTTGGGTTCTGGGGTGTTTACATCAGCAGAACCGAGGTTAAAACGTACCAGATCATTCCTCCGCTGCCCGTCTTAAACCCACAGCCTCTGACGCTCCTGCAGACCGGGAACGGTTCCAGGTCTGAACAGGAACCGACTCCCTGCTGAAGTGGACTTCAAAGCCCCACAGGCTGCTGTTGTCAATTCATTGGTCACCATTGTGACTCTGTGGAAACGCTGCGCTTTCATCTTGACTCGCCGTCCCGTCTTTATTCACCCTCTTTCTGTCTAATACACACACATGCAAAATCAGCAGCTGAAAGCTTTTCATCGTCTGTCACACCTTCCTCCATTCCCCACCTGGTCCCACTCTGACCCATATACTCCAGCACTCTGCTTTTATCGCAACATTTCCTCTTCTGCTGCTTTACTGCAGGAAATCTTCATGGATTCAGCTTGATATTTGGAAACAAACTCTAACTTGTCCCTTTATGATGTACGTGCTGCTGCTAACGGGTTGGACTCCCTGCGGCTCCACCGCTTCCCAAAGGTCTGGGTCACATGAGAAATATCAGACCAGCGGGTTCTTAAACACTTGGACCAGCCCGTTTGGTTCCATCGACCCGGCTGCGTTTAGGTCACCTAAAACACAGGCACCAGGAAGAGAAGGAGACATTAGTGATTGCATTTGAATTTGCTGCATCGCTGTGACGTTATTGGCTCGTTCCCTGAACCTGAATCAGTTTATTGAGACGTCTTCACCACATCCAGACGTCTAAATGCACCGACTGGCGGCCATATTGGCTCCAGTGCTGTTTGTATGAAACATGTCGACAGGTGTACCTAATAAAATGGCCGGGTGTAGATATTCAACTTTATTTGGGTTCAGACATTTACAATTTAGCCTTTTTTCTTAGAGAAACTACGATCTCCATGATTTATGTCATCATCAGTGTTTTTAGCCTCAAGCTGAATTTCTTCCCAAACTGATAAACCAATTTCTGTATTTTTTCTTCATAACTTGTAACTTCATCAGGAGTGTCTGAGACAAAACGGTGATAGTTGCAGGCAATGAACACATCAGGTTGTTTTCTGGTTTGAAAGCAGTCAATAAAAGTTAATAAAAGCAGTAAAAACATTTCTGAATCCAACCTTTTGTTGGGCTTTAGGAAACTTTAGTATTTGAAGTTTGAAGGAGTCGTGTCAGTCTCTACAGTTTTAACTTTGATTAGTTTAGTTCCATAAAAAGTTTTACTCTTAATAATTTCTGTTAAAATCATCAGAAAATACTTTCCTGAGACTTCCAGGGTATTTTTTGCTGAATGAATTGAGCTTTATTTCAGTTCAATTGTAACTAATGAAACTTAAATGTGGTTCTCAGTGATGAAGCTGTTCTGACTTTGAATTTAGAGATTACTCTCCAAAATGATCAGAAGTATATTTACTGCACATTTAACAAAACCTAATGGGGAACTTTACCAACTTCAGACTAATTAACCTGCAGCCACAGGTCACTCACTGCAAAAACAAAATCCAACACAGTATTTCTGATCTAGTATTTACAGCAAATATATGAGTTCTCTTGAAATAAGACTTAACCATTCAGATATGGGAACTTGTTTTAAGTTGGAAATATTGATGAAAAATGACTCGTTCCATTGGCTGATTATTTTATTTATGTCTTGTTAGAAGTAAATTTATCTGCCGATTGACCTTGTAGTTTTTCATCAATATTAAGGAATTTCTGAACAAGTTCTTATTTTTTGCTGAATGGAAGTTGGTTTTGTATTATTTCAACCTCAGTAAGAAATCTGCTCCAGAAACCAAGAAGGGTTTTTATGGAGATTTCAACATTTTCCTGCTTTGTCCTGTTTCCATTAAACTTTCTATGCAAGTAATAAATGTAGGAGAATCGTTAAAATAACTTTTCCAGACGTTTCCATTTGACTTGGATAATAATATGAGGGTTATGGTGACAGCAGTTGTCATTTTGCATGTACAGCTCAGTTCAAGCAGGCCCTGCGGCTTTAGAGATTTAATAACCTCCTCACTCTGTCCATGTTCCAGCAATGCAGACCAATAATGCTGACAAACATTATTAGCTAAACATTGATCTGGTGGGGGAGATTTTCTTTCAGCAGTGAAGGCAAAAATATCTTTTTTTATTATTATTATTTTTTTTAAAGTACATCCAAAGAAATTGAAAAAGCTAGAATGAGTCCAGTTACAGTTTTTGATGTTCTGGGAATGAAGTTTAGATGGAGACATTTGTAGAAATGTATTTAGTTTTCCAGTTTAATGTGGGAGTTAGAAATGTCTTCATCAACCCACTGAATGTTAATCACATATTTTAAGTCACATTCATCCTTTGCTAAATCATACAAATATGTTGGAGAAAAGTTTCAACTGGACAACAGCCATCCATGGATTTCTAAAATCTGCAAATGCTTGAAAACTCCTTCTAAAAGTAGCTGCAACTTTCTATTTTAATAGTTCAGATACCAAATATACCATAATATTCACCAGTGGAAACCATCTTACCTGGACTACAGACGCTAACAGCTACAGTCTCATCTGCCGTCGTGGGGTTTAGCCAATCAGAGCAAAGGAAAATGAATGCTGCACCTTGATTGGCTACTCTTCAAACATCAGCCAATAGCGAGTCAGGCAGCATTTCAGTTATGCATTTTAACTTCTTCTTTTAGTGGAAATTTGTTTTTTAACTCTATTAATTCCTCACCTCACTTCCTGAATGTTGCGTAATGAACCAAAATAAAACTTTCTGGAGTAAGCATGTTGCCATAGCAACGCTGGTGCATCTGTTGTTTTCACTTTCAGGTTTTCACAAAATGCTCAGCAGATGTTTTAGTAAGTTTTTAAATTAAACAGTTCTACTTACTGCACATATTTACGTTACCCAGTGAGAATTAAACAGAAATCTTTTTAGCTTACAAATTTTTCTTTCATTGAAATTAACGCCTCAAAGTTTCTTGATGTTTTATTCAGTTTTTCTTCTTCCATTCCATGATTTGGATGAAGGAAAAATGAAAACATTCATTAGTTTCAGAACGCTGAAATTCCAGTAAAGTGAGAAAAATATGCACTGACAGTCATTTGTCTGTTCATTTCTGTCTCTTTTATTAAAGTGCCATCAGGCTGGCGTGAGCCTGACCCTAATTGTCTGTTTTCCTAATGTAAATGTGAGATTCTCATTAGGATAAGGTCAGCCTGATAAAATGCTAATCGCTTGAGATCATCTGAACCGTGATAAATTACGGAGAGCTGCCCTGAAATGCCATTTCTGTCCGGAGATAAAGCAGTTATTAGCTGGTCCTTTTACTCTCAGAGGAGACGGTTCAGGTTACAGAGAGGGGACCTAATGAGGCCCTGGGCCCTCCATCTGCAGCTCCCTGTTTGATAATATCTGCATCCAGTTATGGCTTTTAATTGGAGCTTTCTGCTTCCTTCCTTTGAATTTCTTTGCTTCTTGTATTTCATCAAAAAATTCCCACATAATCGATAAAACGTGTGGAAAGACGATGGTGAGGAGGTCATTTGTGTGGCGACACGCCCACCGGAGTGTAATTACGCTGCAGGACGTGGCAGCGCTGCGGCTCTGACAACTTTAATTGGTAGTTGTCGTGTGTTTCCTTGTCTTCATTAGCAGCCTCAGACTACCTGCTTCTCCCGCTCATGTTCACCAGCGCCTGGTGAAAAGGTCGTTGGATCTGCTTGATTTAATCACACGTAGTTCACCACGTCTGCCTTTGGTCCTCGGACTCGTCCATTCACAGAACCGGCTCCAGGAACATTCATTCACCCGCTGCAGATCATTTAGACTTTTTCTCTCACTGTCAGTTTTCTGTTTGAGTCTTGAACTTCCTCAGCTCAACAGTGAACAGGATCTGCTCTCTGTGGTCAAAATGAGCTTATTTATTATTGAATTAAGTTGATTTTCTTTCTTACACTGAAAAAACACAATGTTTTACCAAGTATTTTTATGTAGTTTCTGTTGCAAATATCTTAGTCCATGTAAAATAAGACAAAACAAAAAATACAAAAAACTTTCAGCAAGAAATAGGAGCCTGGTTTTAGATCAATAAATCCTTAATATTGATTTTTAAAAGTCTTAGTAACACTGGAAGTTTATTTCACTTATAAGAAGACATTTGAACTATATTGATTGATTGATTGATTGATTTGAACTAGTTTTAGTACTTTTTAAGTCGATGTTAACCCTTTAACTGCCGGTGCCCCGATTGACCCATCGACCTGCATGTGACAGTTTTTGGGGTTCAGAAATTATTGATCTAAAAGCAGCTCTTATCTTTTGCTGAAAAGCTGCTAGTCAGTTTTGTTTATTTCAAGTGTGCTGAGATAAATTCACCAGACAATAAAGACAAATACCTGGAGAGAGTTTCTGTTTTTGCAGTTCAGTTTAGTTCAAACTGCTTTACATCCTGGACTTCAGTCACCAAGTGTGAAATAAATCAAACGTTACATTTTGTCAAAATCATCAAATACAAATCAAATATGTTGATCGATGCTCCATTTATTGCTAATCAAAGGCAACTCTTTCATTCAAAGGAACTCGGTGTTTCAGCAGTTTTGCAGTTTTCTGAACGTTTGTTCCAGATTTGCTAATTTTACAGCAGCAGTAATTTTAAAATATGTTTTACTGTGAATTCTCTCTGATTCACTGATTTCTTTTTCAGGAATATTTTTACACTGCTGCGCTTTTTGCCTTTTCATGAGTTCTTGTATTGCTGCTCTTGAGTAAATGATGTTTTTATCAAACTCCGTGGATCATGTTTTATAGTTTTGCCACAAATGAAAGTTGCAGTGAAGTGCAGCTTCAGACGACCTGCAGTGTAGATTTATCTGTGTTGGGGAGAAAACGGCGCGTCTGGCTGCATGGAGTTGAGCTCTTCCAGCTCTGCTGCTGGTGAAGGAAGCCACACTAGGTAGCCAGAGAGGAGCCATGCATTATTGAGGAAGGGCTTAGGGGGGTAAGACTGGATTAGTCTGATATTAACCTCCAGAGGAAGAGACAGGGAGGAGGATGACATGATGAGGATCACCTCTGGCCATTTAAACTGCTTTAATTAAATCCTGGATGGAGAGGCCACCACTCAGCCCCGGAGAATAAGAGCAGGAATCAAATGAGGAAGAAGAAGGGGATGAAAATGAGGAAAGCTGGCATTATGGTTGGAGAGAGCGAGCGGTGAAGGGGAATAGGCGAAGAAAGATGGACGAGGAGTGGACAGGACGGCAGTGTGTGTAACGGAGCGGCTTGCAGAGCGTCCTGCTGTGATGAGGCAGACTAATGAGTTAGCCTTTCTCCGTGTGGGTCGCATGTGCGAGGCTGACAGGGACCGGAGTGAGCGGATAAATCAGCAGCAGAAATGAGATTTATAAAAACCTGATCTCCATCTCGACCTCCTGCCTCGCTCCCCGGCCAACCTGTCACCTTGTTGTCTTCATCTGCAGATCCTGGAGGGTCGACTGCAAATCAGCTCCTAATGTGTAAATATGGCCGACATGTCGGCTTTTCTTCCATCTGGACTCTGGAACAAGATCATCCAGTATCGTCTGAAACAGATCAACATGTTCAAGTTGAATCCTTAAAGAATCCACAACCCTGAAACAAAACCATGTTTAACCGGCACAATATTCTAATGTAACGCTGTAAAGGATAAAAATCAGCCAGGTTAGATTGTTGAAGTGTTTAAGTTTATTTCTTCAGATGATTGACAGTTCTCATTGATCCCATGTTGCTCATATCTGCCTGTAAACTGATGTTTATTTCAGAAACAGGAACTAATTCAAGCTGGTTAGCATGTAAATTACCCCTTCATATTTTTACATTTGTCCTGTAAAAACCAGAATATTTTTGTTAGGATTTTATGATACAAATTCTGCCATAATTAGGAATAAATATAGATAAAAATAATCAACTCCATAAATGGATATGTGCCTTTAAATGCAACTGAATTTGTATCTACAGTGCCAATGTTTGGTGAAAATTTCTCCCTTCTGCTCGACTGATATTGGGCTGAATTTAATTCAAACTGATCATCCAGTGCAGAAGTTAAACAAAGCATGAGTAAAACTATTTTAATGAAATTAAGTGAAATGAAGAGCTTTATTATTATTACTACTTACTACTTCCCCACAAATACAGTTGGTGTGTTTTTCCTCCAAGCAGACATTAAGTCCCTGCAGGACTGGAGGAACAAAGTCTTGTAGATGCATGAATCCAACATGGCCGACTCAGAAAGCATCTCCGTTTGGTGTCTTCCTCCCTCTGTGAGGAAACGCGCTGCTGGGGCCAGCCTCCAAACCAAATGAAAGCAAACTGCCTCAGCTTGAGTTTCTGAGCTTTTTCTGTCAAAAAACCAACTTATTGCTGGGCTGTTTTCTTTGAATCAGATTAAATAGTAAGATTGGGTTATTTTGTTCCCCCTGAAGCCACAGCGCTCCGTCTGAGCAGCCAGCCACCAAGCTTTTAAAGAAACGCCTTCAGTCCAACACTTTCATTACCTGGAGAGCAGGAGTCGACAAAATCAGAGGTTTTATGCTCAAATCTTGACCTGAACCTCATTCTGCCAGCAGGAGGCGCTCTGATCAGTCAGCAGTGAAGGACTGAAGCTTTTAAGAAGAGTTATTAAAATATTTTAATAAGTGAAGCCACAGGGAGGCATTTGATTAACCGCTCTCTGCCTCGCCGACTTCACCCGCACACACTTATCAGAGCTGTGTGTTTATTAGCTACACACACACACACACACACACACACACCCTGCAGCCAGGTAGGAAAAGGTAGAGATAAAGAGAGCGTCACTCCATTTACCTAGTTTTTAATAAGATAAGTGTCAAAAGTTTAATTATTAAGTAAACTTTCACAAACAAGTTTTAAATGGAGGCTTCTAGTGACTGTCACCTAAAATCAAATCATTTTTTAAGTGTTCAGACCTATGATTCAAGTTAATTGAGTTTTATGGTGTCAGGTTAAGCAGATCTAGAAAACGTCGTCCATCATGTTGTATTTAGGGATCTGAGCTGAAAACTTCTCAAAGTGATTCCTGACAACATGAAGCTCATTTTGTCTTTCCAGTCACACCTGTTGAGTCGATGCTGGTGGGTTTAATGCTGAGTGACGTAAATGAACAACCTTCAACACTTCCTGGTTCTGTCATCGAGTTTGCAGAGTGCCAACGTTCAAACGGCCGTGTCTCCATTTGTTTAGATTAGTTTTGTGTTTGACGTCATTAGAAAGTGTAGAATCCAGTGGACAAAGTTCATTTTGTAAGTTGTGAACTACAGTTCAGCTCCACTGATCCTTTTATCACTCGCTTTATCGCACGTCTGCTGGACTCTCCAGCGGAGCCGCATGTAGTGTAAATCAGAGGTTAATGAATCTGGAGGCTCTGGCTTTGACACATCTACCTCCAAAAAACGAGAGGTTTTGAAATTGGTGCATTTCTATCATGCAGATTAATATTTAAAATGTCAAATTGTGTAATTACATGGTCAATGGAAAAGCTGCTACTGTTGGGCCTTTAGACAAACACCAAGGAGTTTAGATGAGCTTCATTTATTCTCTGTTTTTGACAAAGCAACAACATATTTCAGATTTGCTTTCATTTATTTAGGGTGAAATGAGGAAAACGAGGTATTATCAGGAGGACACATTCCTGCTCCAAACAGTAGAAAGGATTCTCCAGGCTTCCTTTCTCATGTAAAGTCAAAGGAAGATGTGGGCTGTCGGGCCGCCTGTGTTCACAGCTTCATCTAGAACAACTGAAATGCATCTGTTCCATCAAACAGAATGAAAAACGCTGCTGAAACACATCCAGTCAGGGTGCTGATTTAAATATGACCCCTGCTGCAAAACCACATGTGAAAATCAAGTCAAGTGAATCCATTGCAGACTTTTAAAGCAGAACTCCACCAATTTACTGCAGCACGGCTCTCCTTCATCACCGTCAGAACGAGCAGATCATGTTTTCTCCCTGACTTCGTTTGCAACAATGCAGCTGCAGCAACTGAATCAGAGGCACTTAGAGGATGTTTGCAAAATTCAAAATCAAGTTTATCATAGTAAACAAAACACATCAGATTTTATCTTTCACATAAATGTAACTTTCTATAAAATAAAAAGATGTACAGACACAACAGTCTCTGATCATCTGTGGAGGATTTTTGTCAAAAAATGTTTCTCATTTTTATTTGCATGTTAGTAACAAAAATTACTAATGCTTTCAAAAATCCTCAGCATTGTAAAAATGCAATATCAGACCACAAACGAGTCTGACTGAAACCCAGAAAGAACAGCGGCGTGGAGAACGTTGGACGTTTTCTCTTTTAAAGATTGTCCATGAACCATCGTCGTTTCTCCTTCCCCGGCGGCCATGTTGGTTTAATCTGAACACAACATTGGTCAAGACAGGTTTTGTAAGATTCGTGTGGCATTTTGTGTTTGCTGTGTTTGATCACACAGGTATGAATAAAACCTGCTGTCTCCATCCGATCTCAGGTTTTTAAAATCCACTGAGAAGTTTAAATGTTGTGAACCAGACATTAGACTTTCTTTTGTTGTAAAATTAGTCTATTCAGTGTTTGGCAGTTTTTATTTATCTAGTGACAATAAATAATCACCTCAGTGCTGTGCAAAATAACCAGTTTATATAGAAACAGCTATTCTTTTAGACAAACTCAGATTATGTTTCTTCCTCCTCTGTAAGCATGTGGTGACAGTAGAGAGCAATATTTTCATTTTCACCCCCCTGCTCCTCGGTCAGCCTGTGCTTTGTGCTGTAACATGTTGAAATCAGACGTTCTTTCTTCCTCCTCTAATGTAACTGGTGAGCGATAGCATCCTGCTGGACACCAGCAGCAGATTGGATCTTCCAGGTCTGAGCTGGTAGCAGCAGGGCTCAAAGGTTAATAAGGTTGTTTTTAAAGATTCACTCAACTAAAACTCTGTAAACAGAGCAGCCAACAACGACTGACCCGCCTCGTCTGTCTCTGACAGCAGAGGGGTGACGGACGCAGCGTGGCGTGTTGGCACCTCTACAGAAATGCAGTGCAGCTCCAGCTTTTCCTTTCAGATGATTAAAGGAGAATCAGAGGGTGGCAGGACAGCTGAGCTCTCCATCTGAAGCTGCTAATCGAAGGCATGAACGTTTGCATTTTCCCAGGGAGGCATCGCTTTTCAATCATGGCTGCCCTGGTGAAATCATGTGCAACTTGACCAAACTAGCTCACTTCTAGTTTGGTTTGTTAGCCTTTAGAGGGTTTCTCCAACCCAACAATAGTTTTATTCATGTTTGCTGTGTTAAGCTCAGATAAAATCAACTGTCAGTGGAGAAAATAGAGCAAATATTGTGAAGTGGAAGGAAAATATCTGGTTTTTGATGAAAATCTACTCCGGAGAACATGTTGATAATTGTGTTGTTATATCTGTGTCACAAATCAAAGTGTGCAGAGAGACTAATCTGAGCTCATATATCTGAGAACAGACAATAATTTGTCATGTTTGCATTTAAATCTCACACACACTCGTTCAGTTTGTGTTCTGGCTTCGTTCCTCTGACTTCAAACTGGAGACTTCATCAAGTAGAGATGAAAAGTTTCTCTGGTCGGCTTTGGCACCATGAAGAACACAAAGTCTGTTTCAAATGCTTAATGTGTTCTGTATCTTTAAAGAAATGGTCTGAGACAAAAAAAATCAAAATATTTTGATTTGAGAAGAAGCGAAGCTTTTCAAGATGAGACATGATGTCTGGAAGCTGTTAGATTCAGGTGACATGATGTTTCCCAGACCTGCTGGTTTCCAGAGTGGCAGCATTCTGTCGACTTATCAGCCTGCAGAAATCTGAGCTGAACTGGTAAAACTGGAGCCGAGGCAGAAGGCCAAGGCCGACTCTCATGGCCGACTTTGGAGTAACTTTGTTATTCCAAATTTGACCAGAATGTAGTTATACCAAGCGTTTCACTTGTTTACCTGCATGTATTTATAAAGACTTGTTTCTGGATGCAAGCCCACGCGTGTTTCAAACCCAAACGGCCAAAACAAGCAGCTGGAGCTGCTTGTAGTTTCTAAAGAAGCAGAACCAGAGGCGTCCAAATGGCCGCCTGTCCTCTGGCAGAACCGCTGGCTGCCGTCCTCCACAGCAGCTTGGTTAAACGCAGAGACAGTAACCAGCTCCCACAGCTCCCAGTCTGACCACGAGCCGGGCTGCACACACCACCGCAGTCAGCTGATGGCGGCCAGCCTGCCAACCTCTGCTGGTCTGGCAGCTGCAGGTTCTGGTCTCGGTCTGCTGGATGACGCTCAAGAACAGCTGTTTCACCTCAACACCTCTCTGATCCACAGAGACACTCAGTTTTTCATTTTTTATCTGTTAAGTTGTAAAACATTAGCACTGAGAGATGTTTAGGACTCTGAACTCTAACGGTTCTAATAAATGTTTCTAAAAATTGGAAGTTATTTCCTTCAGAATGAGGTTTAATTCTGAGCAGAAATACAGAAATGAGTCAGCACTCCACACCAAACTGGAGCAAAAATGCCTGGTTACGTCGGCACTATTTGTTAAAAAACCCCCCAAAACAAAAACAATTTATAAAAGGAAATAATTTTATTTTTACAGCTCAGTTTGTTTTGCAGCTGCTGCTCCTGTTGAGTTGGTCTGTTTTACAGTGAAGCGGCAGATCAGTCGTGATCGGCGGTTCGGTCGTTGTGATGGCGGCGGTTCGGTCGTTGTGTGAACGCCGTCGTTCTCTCTGCTGGTATTTCATAATGCTGTCTTGATGCAGAACAGATGAAGTTTCCTCTTGGTTCCCCAGCGTGTTCCCCGGCGTGTTCCCCGGCGTGTTCCCCAACACTCTGGATCCCTCGCCACCCAGCATCGTGACTCCCGGCTTTGAAATGGGGAGAAGAACGTGATTGAACCTTTTCTTCCTCGCCGCTCGTCGCGCCATGATTGGATGTTTTTATCTGCCTGTGTGGAGAGCGAAGGGGGCGAGGAAGAGGAGGCAGGAGGATGAATGGCCTCTTTCACTTCCTGTTTCCTCCTTTCAGGCAGCTGAGGCGTCCCGTCAGCTGGACCTGAATGGGAGAGGTGATTCTATCTATCCCCCTTCCTCCCAAACGTCCCTCGTCTTCGTCTTCATCTTGATGCTGAATCGACCCGTTTCTACTCTTAAACAAAGAGGAAACCTTTACTTCACATCCTCCTGAAGACCGATCCCATCAGGAGGTTTGCTTTAAAACAACGGCACAAAAATGTGTCAGATATTCTGCTTGGTTGGTAGTTTAAAGAGAAGATCCAAACTTTGGTTCTGGTTCATCAGAAATGGAGCAAACATTCAAACCAACCGATGCTGACACTGAAAACTTTCTTTAAAACATGGCAGTAGTTTTAATTTGAAATGGTTTTTATTGGATGTGGAGACCAATGGATCTCATCACTGATTGGCTGAATCCCCTCCTGTCAGAAAGAGCCGGAGCTTCTTAAAGAGACAGAGGCCCAATTTAAAGTCATAACTCTTTTAAGTCATATTTAACAAATTTCTTAAACCAGTGATGGTAACATAATTACTTTATTGTTTTATCAGAAACACTTAATACTGTCTCTGTAGATTGAAGCTGATCTTTTTAAAGGGAGTCTTAAAGTCTGAATGGATTCAGTTGTTTACGGCTGATCTGGTCTTTAACCACTATAAATACTGAAGTATCATTACTAGACAGAGTTGGGTCGTAACTAGTTACATTTACTTCAGTAACTTGTTTGAAAAAATGTACATTTGGTATGTTTCACTTTTACTGGAGTAATTTTGTTATGAAGTGTTTCTCCTCTTGCTTTAGGAAAATTTCTGAATTTTCTTCCCACTGAATGAAAACAAACATGTTACAACCAAAAATTCACAGTTTTTGTTAAAGTTTCATAAGTATTTTATTAAAAAAAACTTGTTTGTAAACATTTTCTTTTGCCTAATTTTGTTATTTTTTGTGACTTATATAAATTGTTATTTTGGTCCTTAAAATACAAAAATTTCTGCTAAATTTAATATTTTGGTCCATCTGATGATATAAGTGTTAAATATTAAATGATTGATAATTTGGACAGTTACTCGGTACTTCAGGAGACTTTTTACCAAATACTTTTATACTCAAACAATTTCTTAGATGGCTACATTTTACTTTTACTTGGGTCTTATTTTAGTAACTTCTGTTACTTTGTAACAGATTCAGATAGAATCAAACCAAACGATTCCATGTTAGTTTTATTATTTTGAGAGAAACCAGCAGAGAAAGAAGAGCTGGAAAGTCCTGGGTCTAGTCAAAGCCCAAATCTTGATCTCACTGGGATGCTGTGCAGGAAACTCCAACAGCTGACAGTGAGCAGTGGGATGGACTTTGTTTAGGATGAAGATCACAAGATGATCTTCCTTCAGCTCCTCCCCCAGGTTCCTGTGGGGTCGCCATGGCGATACGTTTTGGTAGATTAATTATAAAAACACATACATATAGATTACTTTTAATTTAAAGACAAATGTTCCCTGGATGAATTTAATCTGCAGTATCAGGTCTGCAGCGCCGCTTCTGTCCGTCCAACAGCCGATTGAAATCCAGCTCCATCCTACAGAAACGGGTCATGATGAAAGGTGCAGCTGTCCAGGCTGAGGGGTGTGTGTGTGTGTGTGTGTGTGTGTGCATGTGTGTGTGTGTGTGTGTGTGTGTGTGTGTGTGTGGGCATGTATGGGAGGGGGGGTTAGCGGAGGTGGGAACAGAAATTAGCAGGGAGTCAAGTTGAGAGGAAAGAAAAGGTGTTAAAAGCTCTGCAGTGGAGAGAGAAAGGATGCTAGCAAACGCAGAGCAAGAGAGATTGGGTTAGCAGATATGTTTAAAAGGGAGCATAGGAGATGGATAAGAGGAGGGGGGCCGGGGGGCGAGCGAGGGCGAGAGATAATGAGAGCGAGGAGGAGAGAGAGCGCGAGCGGAATGAGAAGATAGAGACGATTTCCTATTCCGTCAGACACACTGAGGCTCATTCATTATATTCCCCAGGCAATTACCCAGGCCACCTGCTTTGTCTCTCTCCTCATTGTTTCCGTCTCTCTCTTTCTCTCCGTCTTTCTCTCCGTCTCTGTCTGTCATTCTCTGCGCCGCTCTGGTGTGATCCTTCCTGTTTTGCCAGCTCTCCTCATTTCTGGCTGCTTCTCCTTGCATTGTCTCCGTCCTCGCGCTCCTTTCTGCGTCGGCTTGTTTAATGTGGAAAAAGCTGGCAGATTGGTGTGTGTGAAAGTGGGTGTGTGTGTGTGTGTGTGTGTGTGAAGCCAGCAACGTCCAGCTTCACACTCACAGGATGTAACGTCCAGCTCAGATCTGTAAATTTGTCTTAAAAAACCAAATCTGACTGAATTCCTGGAAGGAAAAAATGGACCCTGTATGGGAACAGCAATCAACTCAATCTTCCATCTGAACTGCTTGAAGAATGCACTTCAGATTCCATGTGGAGCAGCAGCAGGGGGTCTATTATTGCATTATTTGAAGTGTCACTTCCATCCTCCTAAAATTATCACAGCTGAATTAAATTCTGAGTAAAACGGGCTGCTGAGATCAGCCATCAAACTGTGACACCCCGTGTTTATCAAGATGTTTCCTCCATTGTTTCTCTACTTCCTCTCCTCTGGAAAGTGTCTGAATCTGCCTCAGACAAAGATAATCAGAAAGACAAAACGCCTTATTTCCTCCAACCTTCTCCATCTACTGTCTTTAAAAGTAGAAAAATGAAGTAAAAGTGTGCGGCAGAAAGACTGAATCAGATGTCAGCTCGTCATTATTTTACTGAATTACACAAAAAGCAGTGACACATGGGGAAAACCTCAACCTTTACAAATCCTGTCACTTCTGAAGCAATGGGAGTGATAAACTGCCACTTTTCTATCTTCCTGTCATGGCTAACTGTACTGCAATCCCTATTAAAGTGGGACTGTTCATTTTTTTAGTTATCTTAATTTCAGGCTCTGTAATTAATCACATTGTAATTTAACTATTCTGATAAAATCAGCAACATTTTCAATTAAAAGCCATTTTTGCTGCTAAATTATTGAATAAACAGACAAAAGAGCTAAAGACAAAAATATTTATCGACTTTAATCTGTTCTTCTGGTTCTTAAACCATCAGATTGGACCAAAGAGAAGCTCTGATTATTCATGGAGCTTCTTTGGAAATGTGGACTGAGGACGCTGACGTTAGCATTAGCATCATGATTAGCATTCAGGTGATATCATAGGCTTGAATACCTTCAGTGACATGCTAACTCCTTAACACAACTTGATCACAACCACAGAGTTTTCCAGATCAGATCGCTTTGAATCAGAAATTGAACCTCAGTGGGACCAGGGAGTGAATTAGTCATCTATCGTTAGCGGATGTGGCTTGTGCGTCAGAAATACAGGCGTACCAGAAACACAATTCAAAGGGTTCCAGCCTGGGACGTTGTAACTGCAGAATCTTTCTAATGATTCTGGATTATCTATAGACAGTCTTCTCAGTAACTGTTTGTTTAGCATGACTTTCCTTCAGCACCGAAGCCGTTAGACCCCTTCCAGCAGCTTGTCCTGCTGCTGTGATGTAAGGGTCTGTCTCCCTGGGGGTCAGAGGTCGGGTCCCAGCCGCCCGCCGCCCAGCAGGGGTTCACGGCTCCGACAGGCCGGCGTGGAGCCGGGTCGGCCCAGGTGTCATTAGAAAGCAGCAGGTCCTAGCATTAGACCTCATTACTGCTCTCTGATGGATCGGCCCAGATTACTTCCTGGGCCGATCCTGGAGAGCTTCTACCTCTGCTGTTTTCTCTCATTTTCTCTCATTTTTCACTTTATTTGATGGAAATATTTAAAAAGATAAACCTAAGTGTGAGAAACTGCTCTGATCTGCAGGTTAACATCATTACTGCACATTGTTTTATGCAGCAGAGCTGACTGTACTTTATCTGGAGCAGAAACATTAAACACAAAGGAACTCTTTATAAATATTTCACTGTGAGTCTTTAAATGCTTGCTTATAAATAAAATCATTTCAGCAGCTGGAAGCAGCTCAGCTCAGATTCTGCAGGTTTCTGGTCCAACAGGAGAATATTCTGTTAATCCTCTGGATTGTTTGGACCATAAATTCATATTTTAATTAAACCAAATCAGGCTATAGTATTAAACATAAAGAAAGAATTATGCTTGGACTATAAATATTAAACTAGGCAGTTATTTTTCTGCTGTTTGCATATATTGCGAGCCATGCATAACCCCGTTCATAAATCCACATTCCAGCAGAGACAAGCATGGCTGCAGGCGCTGCGTCGCCCACACACCAGGGTTGTGTTAGCTGGGCAGAAATAACTCCTTCTCTCCGCGTTCGGCTGAGTGTCGCTGACGTCTTCGCTGCTTCTCCCTCCCTCTGCAGGGAGCTGTGCTGTGTTAGCATGCACACTGTGACCCCGTGTTCTGACCCAAACATCTCAGCTCAGTCTCACTGCAAACATCTTGCTTCACATTCTCCATTGGATTTGTGTCTGGACTTTGACTGAACCATTCTGGCACATGGATTTCTTTTCCTCTGTTCTACAATGTACATATAATTGTTTATTCTCAATTTCTGTCCATTTATTTCATAAAAAACATTTAGAAAAGGCAGTTTTAACATTTAGTGATGCATTGATATAAAGGATATTTCCGTCTGGATGTTCAGTCTCTGGCACACACACACTGACGACACACTTCCAGATTAAAACCCAAACTCTGCTCTTTCCTAAAGTATCAGCATCACTTCTGTTTGTGCAAAACTGCCTGAACCAGCAGGAAGAACGAGGCTCATTTCATGAATCAAAAACATAAACTTTCCAGTTTTCTAATTCTAAATATCACCCATGAATGATGGTTGTTGAGTATCTCCAGGTTCTATTGGCTCTGACGGCTCGTTGACGTGACGATCATCCAGATCAGCCAATGAGCTGCTGAGAAACTGTTGACACCGTCTGAGAGGAGAACTCTGACCTCCAGAAACCAGGGAGGAGGATTGGACTCTTGTTGCTAAAACAATAATTAACTGGAATGACAGACTTTGGATCAGTGGTTGGATACGTGGAAAAATAGTCAAAGAAAAACGTTGAGGAATTTCATTTAGAAGAATCACCAGAATGTCTTTACTGGTTTGTGTCCAGTAAATGATCAGAACCTGGATTGAAGGTATTTTGGATTGTAACTGTAGGATTTTAAAGGTATATTGACGTAACAAAGTGCATACTTTGCTGTCAGCCATGTTGGTCAGTAACATGAGTGAGTCTCAGACCTCAGCTGTATTCTGTCCAGTCCTGCCTTTACTTTGAGTTGTAATGCTGAAGTTTATTAAATGTCATTTTCCATCGACTCTCAAAAAGAGGTCCAGAGGTTAAGGGGTTAACTGCAGCGCCCCCTACAGTCTGGTCTCCTGCGATAGCATTCAGTTTGGACTGCAGGTTTCAACAGAACGTTTCAGAAACATTCTGACTTCCTGAGTTTCCTTCGCCATGCCGGGTGGTTCCTGCTGAGCCCTGATTGGCTGGAGGCTGCTCTCGTTTTGGGGTCTTTGTTGGGCCTGCAGCTCGGCTCCGGGCGGCTCTAGATGCAGACCGCCACTTCGCCTGGAGCTGCCGCTCATCAAGGCCACTGAAACGTTTCTGAGCTGGAGTAAAATCCAGATACTTTATGGTTTTAGAAAGCGATCTTAGATACGCCCCAGAAAACACGCAGCACTCTGCTTCCCCCTCCGTGCACTTAGCACCTCACAGCCCCAGTCCAAAACTCACACACCGCGGGAAGCTGTTACCATGGTTACAGCTGGCAACCGCACCACTCTGTCCCTGGCAACCCAGCGTCTCCGCCACCGATCCCACCGGTTTGCTCTCGTTTCATCCGTCTGTATCGCTGCTTTCTGCCCCCCACCTCCTGCCTGGGCCGGGTCTCCGAGGCGTTTTACCCCCCACCCCTCCGCCCCGTCTCTTCGGACTCATTAGTGTCTCTCACTGAAGCTCGGTCTGCGCCGGACGCCCAGCAGAGCGCACGCCGGTGTGTGTGGACGCTGTGTGTTTTCAGAGAGCGGCCTGTAATTACCGGAGCTTCAGGCTGCTGCTGCCGGGGTTTGATTACAGTGATCAAGGACCAAGTTATGGAGCCTGAAAGTGCTTCACCTGGTGTCACCGTGGAGACGCAGGGCAACACCCACCCTCAGCCAGAGAGGCCGTCTCTATAGGGCTGCAGCTAACCATTATTCTGATGATTAATCAATCAATCCGATTTTTTAAAATGGCACATTGTGCAGATTTTTGAATTAAACACTTTTTATACAATTAAATAATTCTATTTGTTTTCCCAAATATTTTATTGGCTAATAATCAATAACAGCATTTCTTTAGTGAACGTCTTGATGTTTGTATCTGATCACATCGACAACCCTGCTGGACTGAACATCAGTAATTACAGCTGATCTGAGGATTATTGATTTAACTCATTAATAATTGGATGCAAAAGATGTTTAATGGGAATTTTATTACAGGAGGTTAAACAGGTGAAAGTAAAAATGCCTCTTGAGTTCTGGGTAGAGGATTTTTAGAGTCAACGCACTATTATTAACAATTAATCAATTGTAAAATTAATTGTTTTCACAGTTAATCTGATAAATCTTTGCAGCTCTTGTCTTTCTCTGATGTCATTGGATGATGTAGCCTGGGGGTTAGCTTCACGTTTCTGCTCTGATGTCTGCGTACGTCCTTTAAAAAAAGAAAGAAAAAAGCTCCCTGCTGTGAAGCAGCGTAGAAAAACAACAAAGTAAAACATGCATGTCAGAAGTTGACATTAAGAAGAGGAAAGTAAACCAGTAGGGACTGAGCTCTGTAAGCTAAACTGGTGTCTGTTTGAGCTCCAGACTTTGATTGGTGCCGTTCATAAGCGATGCTGCGTAACTCGATGCGTCCGCCGTGACGGCTGCTTCCGTAAAACATCACCGGCCCCCCCTCCTGGCTGGAGGATGAAATATTTAAAAGGAGGCAGAAAGGATCTGGGAGCCAGTTCTCCTGAGGGGCCGGCTCCGGACGTGTGTGTGCTCCTCCTTTACTCTGTGAAGACGCTTGTTCCAGGTCTGAACCAGTAAATGTCAGGCCTGCTGGTGAAGGCACTGGGAGGAGGAAGCTAAACTGGTGGGAGTGGGAGGCGGCATACAGCAGCACAGAGAGCAGAAAACCAGCAGGAGCTCACATCACAGAGTCATTACATAGATATGCTCTTTTACTTTGGGTCATTCTGGCTTCTAGGGAATGTTTAGTGGAAGGAAAACTGCTGCTGGAAAAGATGAGTGTTGACTCACTGTGCAGAAACCACTGCTGCATCATTCTTGTTGGTTGTGCAGGAGGCTCCATGTTTGCTCATCTAAGATGTTCGGTTGTATAGTTGCGTGTGTTTTTGCAGACCTTTTTATGTGAGTGCAAAACGCTGAGATAGGGGGCGTGGCCAGCAGCAGCTCGTTTGGATTGAAAGTGACAGGAAGCCCTAAAATCTGATTGTCTGTTAAAGAAGATCTAAAGATTTTCTAAAGAAGATGTTTTGTGTAGGCCAGAGACCTAACCTGTTCACTGAGGTCACAGTTCCTCAGATAACCAGAACAAATCTGTAAATAATTCAAATGAATTGGATTGGATGAAACTGTTTCCTAGAGGTTTGTGGGGAAAATGTGAGCTCTCTGTTTCTGTCCTCAGATTGCTTCTTATCATTCTCATCAGTTTGTTGTGGAGACAGAAACTCAAATGTAAAAACATGGTTCTGTGGGTGTGTGTGTGTGTGTGTGTGTGTGTGTGTGTGTGTGTGTGAGTGTGCGTGTGTGTGTGGGTGTGTGTATCCATTGTGCCGATTCCTGCTGGGTTGGTGAATGGAGAAGAGGAGCCAGAGAATGGGCTGTGTTCAGGGAGCTTTTCCACATTCCCCTGCTTGTCAGCGCTGATACCTCTCTGCCTCTAATAGGGGCACAGGAGAGGACAGGCAGCATCTGCTGTCAAAACCAAATTATCTTCTGTCAACAAAGCAGGAGGCAGAGCCGGCACCTCCGCCAGCCCTCTGGTCAGCCACACTCACGCTTCACATAAGGGCCCAGTTGTGATTCTTTATTCATTCATTAACTGATGGCAAATTGGGTGGTTAGAAGCACAGAGCCAAGTTGGAATCAGTGTTGGATTTGCAAGAATACATTATCAGATTGTTTTGTGCCCTGCGGCGCTCTGACAGTTTGTGACAGAGGGTAGAGTCTGGAGCTGTCGAGCTGCAGAAGCTCACAGTCTCCCAGGAGGAAAATAATGTCCTTATGTGGGTGGTACAGAATCACCACCAGTCAGAATATGGCACCATGAATCAAATTAGCTGAGTAGGAAGCGGCGCATCCAGCTTAGAGAGGGATCCATGCTCCGCTGAATGGAGCCATGCTCTGCAGACGTGCCTGAGCGGCCGGCGGTCCGCCGCCGAGTCGCCGTCCTCCAGGCGGGTTACCTGTTGATCTACACAACATTTGAGTTGCAGCAGGAAGGCTTGGATTTATTTTTCTTTTTGTGCCTTGCAGCGCTCTAAAAGGTGCCTCCAACCATCAGGTTCTCCTCCATCCCTGAAATAAAAGCTTTCCACTGACATTTAAGCACATTAAGCCAAAGCAGCTGGAACCTAAAAGCTTTTTCAAGGTGCAGAGAGATTATTTCAGCCCTGGTCCTCTGCTCTGCCTCCAAGGCCTGAGATATACGGTGGATGTGGTAAATTAGGGCCATGAGGTATGAATCTCCCCTAAAGGAAGCTAATCACAACCACCTAGAAACGCCTTCAATAGAAAGCTGCTTTTCATTTATTTAAAGTTTGAGTTTATTTAGAGTTTGAGCTTACAGAGAAACAGACGTTTGTCCCAACCAGGCAGCAGAAACATCCTGAACGAAGATTTATTTAGAGAACAAGGATCGTCTTCATGTCCACCTGGGCAGTGGTGGACACCGCTAGCTTAGAAGTTAGCTATGCTAATGCTAAATCTTAACTTCAATTCAGATTATATCTACCCAACCTTTGAACTCCAATTTAATCAACATTAAAATTCTCTGCTGTATGTTTAGTTTTGTTCCTGTATGTTTGTTTGAAATAAAGTTATTGGGGAAAAAGAGAAACTGAGGAAACGGAACAGTCTTCCTACTTCAAAATAAGAGCATGGATATGAACATCCAACTGCTTGAAGTCAAAACATCAAAACTTTATTAATTAATTCAACTGAAAGTTTCAAAAACAAGTAAATTGGTGGTTTAGAATTAATCTGGACAAATTAATTTAGTGGAAGCTAAGTGTGCTAAATGCTTTCAAATTTAAGAAAAATGCTAAAGTGATGGCGTTAGCTGATTAGCATGTTAACTGAAGTGTGCCCTCCGCTGTGCCTGAGCAGAAATTTGACCCAAACACAGAAGATTACACAAAAATGACAGATTTTTCTCTGTTTTCTGAGATTTGTGCCTTTGGATTGAGAAGCTCTTTGAAGGAGGAAGGTTTGTTGTCTGCTGAAGCTCTTCTGCGTGGATCTGGTTGTGTTTTTGGATGGAGCAGATTGTTGTTGAGTTTTGCATTCGTGCAGCAGGCTGAGTAAGATGCAGCACACGTTGTCCTCCTCCGGCTCAGGCAGCTCCGTCTCCCAGGCCGTTCTCGTGGTTTTTACATCTGTCGGGCCTCTGGTCCGTCTCCCTCTGTAAGTGCATGTGTCACTTCATTCCTGCGCTGCATCTATTTTTCATGGAGGTAAATTGCCTGGCACCTCTGAGCGCTGAACTCTGGCTCTGTAATCCACAGGGATGACCTCTAATAACGCCGGCCCTTCACCTCTCAAACACATCAGCGTTCCCTCATCCCTTCGCTCCTCACAGGCTGCTTGTTTATTCTTCTTCTTCTCCTCCTCCTGTCCGTTTGGTTTGCTGCTGATCTGCTCACTGTTATCACTGTCGGAACATGACAACAGGAGCTTTGCAAAGGTTTTCATGCCCTCTGAACCTGTCCAGATTATATTGGATTACAGTTACAATCTGCTGTTTATTGGTGAGGTTTTATGCGATGGACAGACTAGTGCTTAGATGTGGCCTAAATCAGATTTTTGTAGTTCTGGATTTTAACTAGGCCGTTTAGAATGGATTTTTTTTTGGTTGTCTGGAAAATGTAGCCACATTTGGTGGTCACTGTGGCGTTACCTAGCAACCCCATTGAAGCCCAGTTTGGCACCTAGCAAACCTCAGAAGAGCTCCAGCATGTTTGGTCAGCTGGATTTCCTTCTGTACAATGGCTGCTGAAAATCACAAATGTTTTGTTGTCAACTTACCATCCAGAAACCACTTACTGCACTCTTGTTGGTTGTGCAGGAGGCTCCTCTTCTGCTTTTCATAGATGTTCAATTGTATAATTGTGCATCTATTAGCAGCCATTTTCATGTGTAAACATAGAGTTGGGGGCGTGGCCAGCAGCAGATTATTTGAATTTAAAGTGACAGGAGGCCCTACAACAGCTGAGTAGTCTAATTTTATCTAAGAAGAAAATATAAGGAACACGTTTTATATGATTATAATATCAACAAGCAAAACCCTGACCTCAGAAAAGTCCCACAAACCTCCAATACGTAGAAAAAAAAACACTTTAATATTTTGTGTTTCTGGCTTTAAAGTCAATTTTTTTTTGTTCCAGATTATTTTTATTTTCGCTTCATCTGTTTCCAGGTTTTGTTCGGTTCCTTTTTGCTCTCCTGCAGCTTTCAGGTGGGCAGGAATCTGGTCTGTCTGGCTTCAAACCCTCTTTTGTCTGATGGATGTTTGGCTTTAAGACAATCAGCAGATGTTCTGGTCGCCTGCGGCTCCGTGCTGCAGCGCCGAGCAAACGGCCTGCGGCGCATCGCCCATCACCGGGAGACACAGTCTGTTAGTTCAAGTCTACGGGTTATGAGACGGCTTGATCTTAAGATATTCATTAAGACATTCATATTAGGAAACATTTAAAATATTATTATCCGAGTCTCCGTTCCTTTCTGGTCATCTGAGAGGTTGGAGACGTGTTTTCATGTGAAGTTTTGTTTTTTGGTCTCGGTTGTCAGTAGCATGTAAGTGCTGGTGTAGGTGGGGCGCACATGCTTGATTGTCACATTTGTTGAACAGCCCGGCTGCTCATGACTAATCCCAGACGGAGACTGAGGGATGAAAGCTGAGTGCATATGCCTGACAGTCTGTGTGTCGCTAACAACCAACCAAGCAAACAACAGCGTCCCGCTAAAGAAGAAACGGCGGAGCAGCTCGTCTGGCTTCTGCTTCCAAAATGTTCCGCGAACCGATTCGGACCAAAACCAGCCAGACCTGGGCAGATGTGGACGGTACCAAACTGCTGTCTCACCATAAAGAGGTTCTGGATTTATGAGCTCTGTTGACCCGACATCACATTTGGTAGATTATCTTAGATCGGAGAGGTCAGGGGTCAGGAGTTTAGGTGATCTGCGTCATCTGTTTGGGAGTTCAATGTAAAAGTGAAGGATAGGTGCAAAAAAAAGATTCAAACATAAATTAGGAATGGAAAGTTGATCAAAAAGTAAGCGCTGCAGAGGTCATAATTATTCACACATAGTCTAATGTAACGCTGCTTTCTGCTTTACCAAGGAAAACTTTTAGGAAGGTCTGCTGACGGTTCCAAATACCAACTTTTTTCTTGGTGTCACATCATGTTTACTCTCTTGTGTGTATTAATTTTATACCTGTAGTTTGATTGCTTTTTTTGGTCTTTTATTTGTTTTTAATCTGTATTATTTTGGTTTTCATCCCATAATTGTTCAGCCCCTTGTCAGAAACTCTTCAATAGTTAAAACCTCTGCTGACCTCTGGAGCTTCATCAGAACTTTCTTTGACATTGTTCTTTGTGAAGAACGACAGTCGCTTGGTTGATTTTAGCTTTTCCTTTTCTTAAGTGTTGCATGTTGAATCTGGAGGCTATTTCTCTTAAAACTAGTTTCTATCCCAGTTAATTCTGGTTTGGAGCATTTTGGGTCGGGATGCTTGTGGCTAAACAGGAAGTCGTTCATATTTCACATCAACAGAACGGTTTGCACAGCGCTCTATATCAACAGGGTGGAGTTGTGATTCAAGGTAATTTATTTTTACTCCTCTGAAGCGACCCTGACCATCAACCCCTAAATTCACAGTTTGAGTTTCCAGAAAGCTTTAATTAAATCCTCTCTTCCCTTTTCTCAAACCTCCATAAAATTTCCTTTCAAAATGTCTCAAATTGCCAAACATACTTACAGACATTTCTCTAAATGTATCTATTGTTGCAGAGCTTCCTCCCATTTCAGCTTTAATTAACTCCACCACTCACTTTTGCTTTGCACTGAAATATCACTCAGAGCATTTTGGTTGAATTGGAGTATTTACTTCCAAACCAGTGGCACAGTTAATTGTCTAACCTCATGCAGTCTGTTAAGATGCCGTCTCGGGGTGTTGCTGCCGTCTTCAATGTAGGAATACTGTCAAATGTAATCAGAAAGGAAAAGCTCAACTTCTTTAAAAATAACTTTTCCCCAGTTGATCAGCGAGACATTATGTGAACAAAGAGAACAGGAAGCAGGAGGTGTAATTTTATTTCTATAGCTGTGGACGATGTAATAACAGCTTCAGCGCCACTGAACTTTCTAATTATTCTTCCATGTTAGTTTGGTGTAATAATAAAATCCTTCAGAAGGCAAATTAAAATCTAAAGAGACGTTTATTTTCCTCTGTGCTGATTGGCTGAACCCCAAGAGCAGAGATAACGAAGATGGTAAATTGTATCATTAGCAGTGAGTTAGACTGTAAGGAAGTCAGAAGTGCTGTTAGAGTAGATATAAAGTATTGGTGGATTTTCGCTGGTTTCTAGCAGCTGTCACCTGAAAACCAGCGTTATTAGTGTCGGCTCATTATAACTTAACGATTTGAGTCGTTAAAGGAAGGTAGGGACGACTTCTCTCTCAACTTTTAGGCTGTTTTCCCTCCTGATAGTCTGATGGATTCTGACTGGAACCAAAACCAGCTGCTGTGTTTTTTTTTCTAAAACCAGCCAAACTCTTTCAGCAACCTGTTCCACTTGCACCAAAAACCGAGAACTAACTTTGGCCAATAAAGACCAAATATTTTCAAATTCCCAAGGACAGTTGTTAGTGATGGTTTGACTGAGCAACCCAAACTTCAGGATGATTGGTTAATCCATGTCTCATTGTTTCTAAAAGCATTTTTGTTCTTTTGAAAAGAGAACTACATTCCCATACATCTCAGAATAATAGAGAAATTGTTTGTGGTTTTTAATATAAATGCTAGAACTTATTGTTTTTGGGCGCAGGGCATTCTGGGTAATGGTCACTCCTCCAACCACTGAAATCCTCATCATGGACAACAAATCCTGTAGATTTGGGAACATTTGCTCCTTGTCTGCCAAAGTTACCTGGAGGGACCGAAACATTTGATCTGTCTGAAATGATCTGTTCCCTCTGTATTGTGGGAACTACATCATTTTTTAAAAAGATTTTCTGTATGTGTTGATGGAACCAAATCCCGTCACCAACATGGAAACAAAAGCCATAAATGTCTGGAAAAGAAATAGATTATCATTTAAAATGATTTAAGATGAATACTTGAACTAAAAACTGGAGCATAGACATGTTTTATAAGTACCATGTTAACTGAAAACATGAGTTATTATTGCTACAATTAATCGTCAGAATAATTGATAGATTACCGGAAAGCTAAAATAAACATTTACAACAGACTTAAAGCTGCACCAACTTTCTCACGTTTGGCCGTGATGTCAGACCTGCCTGCACCTTTAAGTGTGAGAACCACGACACATTCATGTATTCATTTAATATGTTTGAAGGTGATGGGTGAAAATGATCTGCGTCAGATGAATCGGAGGTCGAGGGCTTTGAGATCGCTGCTCTGTTTACCACATAATCAGGATTGGGAATCTTTAACGCCGTCAATTAAAAACTAATTAAAGGTTGTAAACTCAGCCAGATCAGATATCAGTCCATTTATCACGCAGATGTCTCATATGCTCAGACTTCCATACGTGTACAGGAACAGAGACCCTGTGGTCTTCTGGCCTCTTTAGCTGCTGCAGTGTGTTGATGCAGACAGTAGCTGCAATCAATCAATCAATCAATCAATTTTATTTGTATAGCAGATTTCAGCAGCAAGGCATTTCAAAGTGCTTTACACCAAATCAAACACAAAAACACAATGCAACATAGAATCAACAATCAAAACAGAACACCAAGTCAGGTTTCGTCAATAAATTTATAATTGATTACGTTTCTAATAAAACTCTAAACAAGTGGGTTTTTAGTTGAGATTTAAAGGAAGTCAGTGTTTCAGCTGTTTTACAGTTTTCTGGAAGTTTGTTCCAGATTTGTGGTGCATAGATGCTGAATGTCGCTTCTCCTCGTTTGGTTCTGGTTCTGGGGATGCAGAGCAGAACCAGAACCAGAACCTGAGAGGTTCTGGAAGGTTGATACAACAGCAGCAGATCTTTAATGTATTGTGGTGCTAAACCATTCAGTGATTTATAAACTAACAACAGTATTTTAAACTCTATTCTTTGAGCGACAGGGAGCCAGTGGAGAGACTTTAAAACTGGTGTTATGTGCTCTATCTTCCTGGTTTTAGTCAGAACTCCAGCAGCAGCATTCTGGATCAGCTGCAGCTGGAGGATTGATTTGTTGGACAGACCTGTGAAGACGCTGTTACAATAATCAATACGACTGAAGATAAACGCATGGATGAGTTTCTCTAGATCTGGCTGAGACATTAGTCCTTTAATCCTGGAAATGTTCTTCAGGTGATAGAAGGACGACTTTGTAACTGTCTTTATGTATCTCTGAATGTTCAGGTCAGAGTCCATCACTACTCCCAGGTTTGGGCTGATCGCTGGTTTTGAGTTGTAATAACTGAAGCTGTGCACTGACTCTAGATCTATAACTCTAGATCTATAACTATAACTCTAGATCGTTCCTCTTTAGGTCCAAAAATAATAACTTCAGTTTTGTTTTTGTTCAGCTGGATAAAGTTTTGTCTCATCCACACATTTATCTGTTCTAAGCATCTGTTCAGTGATTGGATGGGGCCAAAGGTCACCTGGTGACATCATAATGTAGAGCTGTGTGTCATCTGCATCGTTATGGTAGCTAATATTATTTCCTGTTATAACCTGAGCCAGTGGGAACATATAGATATTGAATAAGAGGGGTCCTAGGATTGAACCTTGGGGTACCCCACATGTGACCTTTGACCTCTTTGATGAGAAGTTTCCAATTGAAACAAAGAAATCCCGAGTCAAAGCTGTTGGTTATTATTAGGAAACTATTTAACTGTTTAAACAGCTTTTTCAATAACTTTACTGATGAATCAGAGGTCAGAGGTCGGTCTGTAATTCTGCAGTAGTGTTTTGTCTAGATTGTTATTTTTTATCAGTGGTTTGATTACTGCTGTTTTCAAAGCCTGATAAGAGGAATGAGTTACTATTTGGATCAGATCAGTAGCAACAACAGGCAGGACTTTCTTAAAGAAATGTTCTAGAGTTATAGATCTAGAACATCCAGACAGCAGGAACTGGAGCTGAGTTGACTTATAATTTTCTCTAGGATTTTATAATTAAGTAGTTGAAATTGGGTCATTTTTCCTGTATTTGTTCTGTTTGGGTTCAGCGTTGGTTCCGACTGAGCAGACCCGTCTGCTCTGACAGTGGAAACATGCGGCGCTCATTCAGCAGAGAAGCTGCAGTAATGGACGCATCTCCTTCATTTACTGACAGAATTGACTCTGAACTCGGGGAAAATGGTGGAATTTGGCTCCACTGTGTTTCTGTAAATAGTCGTGAAAACAACTTGATGAAATTTCAAATTTCAATTTAATAAATGACTTTTTCACTGATGGCCAAATAATATCAGATGGTATTCATATCCACCTGACTTCAACGGTGCATATTTTACTAAAATCAAATGCACTGCTGTGATTGTGCATTCAGAGTGTTTTAATCCTGCAGACCTCGACTTCATGTAATCCAGCACTTTAGTCAAGGATGATAGAAAGTGTTGAATACTTCTTGCACAGTGACGTTTTTAAATGTGTCTTTATTAAAAGCAATTAGCTTCAGCTAATTGACAACAATATATTTTGAGACGTTCTTGTATAAACAAAAACACACCATGGTTTGCTGTTAATTTAATTCACTTTATCTAACAGAAAATGAGTCTATAATCACTAAAACTATCAGAAACATCCAGACTTTTGTTACTGAATTTCCTGATTCTTTCAAAAAGCAGATATATTTATACAACATCTTTAAAACGAATCCTTAAATGTTTTATTCTAGTTAAACACCAATTAGCTGGACTTGTGTTGAATTTACTAAGTTATTATAAAGGTGGTGAAATGTTATGCAGTTATTTTGTTACATATACTCCTGAACACAAGTTTACCCCCAACAAGCCTTAAAACCAGGATAAAGATGGAAGACAATATTCCAAGATATCAGGAAAACTTCTGATTGACACAAATATTGTCAAATTTACTCACATTTTTCTTTCCGAGGTTCAGAATCAAGGTCAGTATAAAATAAAATGCACCAAAGATCCACCTTAAAATAAACATTTCTGACTGTTATTCAGAGTGAATGAATGCCACTTGATAGAAATGTCTAAATGACGCCAGCCTTTGAC
This sequence comes from Gambusia affinis, assembly GCF_019740435.1. NCBI lineage: Eukaryota > Metazoa > Chordata > Actinopteri > Cyprinodontiformes > Poeciliidae > Gambusia > Gambusia affinis. The sequence continues at coordinate 18,828,070 of NC_057890.1, read as the reverse complement.
AGTAGCAGCCTTGCAGCTACAGCCAAGGCTGATGCTTGTTATGTTTCTCATTTCTCTTTAACATGCAGGTAAAAATAAGCCAATGTCTTTTTATAACAGGACATCAACATTGCAATGATATTGAAAATCCTGCAATTAAAAATGTTGTGACAGCCACCTTGAAATGTTTACGTTAGGGTTAGGGTTAGGTTAGGGTTAGGGTTAGGGTTAGCCTGTTCTACTGGGAGCTCAGGAAACCATGTGACGACAGGGAATGGGAGAAAAATACAAAACAAGACTTTTAGATGCTGTTGGAAAGAAAATCATAAGATTTGATGTATTTATTCTGCATTACCTACTGATGTAACACACATTTTGTTAAGTGAATTAAGCAAATTAAAATCTGAAATATGGACTAGAACTAAGATCTTCTACTTTACCAGCGTTCAGTAAAAATTCTTAGTTTTTCCATATTTTTTACTTTTTATGTGCCCAAAGATGGTACAAACATTCAGATACCACAGTTTTTTAGAAATAAAACACCATGATAATTAGCTCCAGACTCAGTCTGTTTTTATTTTCCTCCGTGTGTGAGCCAAGTGAAGGAGTGAGTGTTGGGCTGCAGCGTCTGGTTGATTGTTGGTCGTTTTTGGCCTCCAGGTGACCAAACAGATTTTAATAAACTGCAGAAGGATGTGCAGAGCTAGTGATGACGGTGTCCTTTAAACCACCATCAGTAAACTCTGATCAGGTGGAGAACAGTGAGATTTTCAGCTGTTTCTATGTTTCATACGACCTGCATAGTGACTCATATTAAAAGATTTGGTGCATCAGAGTAACAAACTGGAGCAGAAATCGACCTCACTGCTTTATTCTGTAGGTTTATTTCCATCATTCCTTTAACAGAAGATGATTTAGAGCTGCGGTGCAGAACTGGACCTCTTGTTTCTAGAAGATATTCTCCTCTCATCTAAAAGGCTTCTTCTGTTCAGAACTGCCCTATTAATGACTTTATTGGCCATATTCATGGTCTTATTGACCCCATTAGTGATATTACTGTCCATTGTAGTGACATTGATGTTCCTACAGTGACTCTAATGAGCCAATTGATGATCTTAGGGCTCCAGTTCGTGACATTATGGCCATTTAATTGCTCTATTAAAGACATTATGGTCTTGGTGACCTTAATGGGCTATGAAAGACTTTAGCTTAATTGACCCTAATAATGACCTTAACAGACCTATTGGTTACTTTGATGACCCTTTAGTGACCTTACTGTTCCTATTAGTGACATTTGGCCTTATTAGTGCCCTTAATGACCTTACTGACCCTATCACTGTTATGTTGGCGCCACTAGTGACCTTAATGAACCTTTTATTGCCCTTAATGGCCTATAAATGAACTAAATGTTATCTGAAAATGTCCTGTGAACATGAGTTGACTTTCAAATCCTGACAGTTTGCAGCTTGTACAATTTCCAAACTCAAAGAAACTAGAACTATTGTTGTTGATTTTTTTTTTTTCAGATGTTTCTCAGATGAAAAATTAGACGTCATATTCTATATGAACTCTGTTAAACTCTGAATCAGATTTTCAGGTAGAACTGGTGCTCTGCTGAAACACCTGAGGTTGAGCTAGAGGTTGATGAATGCTGATGGGGACGTTGGACCAGAACCGTCACTGCAGGCTTTGTTTTTTCCTGTTTTTATTGGTTTTGGATCATTTGAGCAAGCTGTGTGTTTAAGAACCGGCCGCCTCATTCAGAATTCATGAAACCGCTCCACCTTTAAATTGGGTATTTTCAGCCATACTTTGTCATCTGCCTTGTCAACATTTGTCACCGTGTGAGTGGGTATTACAGTTTGTATGTGTGTGGCGTCTAGACAGGAGCAACCTAATCTGCTTTCCATGTCCCATCCGGCCCGTTTGGAGCCTTTGAATGGCAGATAAACAGAGCGCCGGGGCTCCGGCTTCATCAAGAGGATTAAGTCTCCAAGTGCTATCTCCAGAGGAGACTCTCTGCCTCCTCTTTCTCCTTCCTCCCCAAAGGCACGAGGACTCAGACGCTGCAGTTCGCTCTCACTTCACACCCTTTGCTGTACAAACGGCCGCTGGAAACCAGGAGTCCCTCTGGGATCTGCTGGGCGGCGTGTCGGTGCAGGAGGGGCTGCTGAAGTTTGGGATCAAATTCATCCAGATTGATTATGAAAACAGAAAAATCTGCCCTGTCTGTAGAGGCTCGAGACAGAAAAACAATTAAAAAGGTAATAAACTGATTTAAATGTATCAGCTTCAAATTGAAACGACTGAAGAGTAAAGAAACACAAAAAATGAAAGAATAAAACCTTTATCACAACTACAAACTATTGTCGTTTGAGATATTATGTGACAGACCAACACGAAGTAGGAGGTAAAATTACACCAGGCTTACACCGGCTTTTCACAATAAAAGCCTGAAGCCTGCATTCTTATACATCTAAAATAATTATTTAACCAATCAGAACCAAGAGTCCAGCTGAGTGTAGTTTAATCTAACTGGAGAAAGAAACAGCATCACGAAGACCAGAGAACCCAGCAGAACCCAGTAGAACCCAGCAGAACCATCAGAACCCAACAAAATCCAGTAGAACCCAGCAAAATCCAGTAGAACCCATCAGAACCAACAGAACCCAACAAAACCCAGTAGAATCCATCAGAACCAACAGAACCAGGCAGTAGTTGGTATTCTATGTGATGAATTATTTAATGGTTTCAATTCTTTGTTCATTCAGTGTAAAAAGCTGCAGAACGTGAGTTCAGTCTTTTCTCCTGCTAGTTGTGGAAGTTGTGTGTAGCTGCAGGTGTGTGTGTGTGCGTGTGTGTGCGTGTGTGTGTGTGTGTGTGTGTGTGTGTGTGGTTATGAAGCACCAGCGCTGACGATAATCTCTCGGAGGGGTCCGTGTTGTGGTTGTCACGGCGATCTTCCCGGGGCTGATGTTGGCTGACAGCTGGTGTCAGCGCCGCTCTCCATCAGCCGCCGTCTGATACATTTCATTCCTTATGAGGGTGTGTGTGTGTGTGTGTGTGTGTGTGTGTGTGTGTGTGTGTGTGTGTTTGATTGTTGATTGTGGGTGTGTGTGTTTGGGCCGGAGGTTCTGGCACTGAGATCGGTGTGTTTTACAAACTTTCCAATGGAACCAGATGCATGTTGACCAGTTAGTTTATTTATTTTGCACCAATTCACAAAACATGTTGAGTAAATTCCATCTAATCAATCAAGCTGATTGATCCGGTTCATCAAGTTCAGTTTATTCAAATTATTCAAAAGTTTTCTATGTGATGGATGATGATGAGAATCAGGTATAATAACTTATTTTTTAAATTATAGATTTCCCATTTCAAGCACAAACTAGAAATCATCATTAAATTAAAAAAATTCAGGTAATTAAAACAGATTTGAAACATAAACGTATTTACTCCTGATAGTTTTTGGTAAATCTTTGCAGGTTTTAAGAAATATGATACTGAACATGACAAGCAGCATTTTCTTAATCGAAGAATATTTTTCTACATATTCTGAAAAAATGTTTTATATATTTTATGTGTAAAAATTATTTAGTTAGAAGTGAAAATACAATAATTTGATATTTGTAGTTATTTGTGGAAAGATTTGACAAGCCTGGTTTTCTGGTTCTGTTGTCAAATAATTTTCCTTATTTTATGTAAAATTTCTCCTATTTTTGTACTTCTTGTTTTTGAAATGCGATTTTTTGCAGTGTAATATTAGTTTGTTATATTACCAAGTTGCTGCTCTTTGCAGCATTTTGATGCTTGAAGTGATGTATAAATAAAGCCGATTTGATCATTTTAAGTTAATATTTAACGTCCGTTTCCCTCCTGATTGTCAGTATTTACTGTAAAACTGAGTCGATGATGAATGATTAGGTGAGTTTGGTTCCTGTTTGTCTCCTGGTGGTTTTTGTTTAGCAGGTTGTGTTGCATGTCGGTAATGCTCTCTCTCTCTGTTCAGCAGCCGACCATCACTCCATTCTTTCTCTAACTTTTCTCTCTTTCTACCGTGACTCTTGTAGCTGTTCCTTGTAATATATATTAATATTTTCTTGTTAAAAGTGACACACCATAATGTGAGGGAAAAAGTCGATGAACGTGGCTGTCATCCTCCTCGCCTTTAATTTGTCTCAGAGCTGAAATCTGAGTCTAATTTTGAGCCTCTGACTGTTATGCAGCTTGTCAGCATCAACAATGATCTGTCATCTCATAACTAAGTTCATGTACCGCTGCGTCTGGAGCTGGAGGAACCATATGGGTTACAGTTTCAGATTCCTCTCTGTTATTCCTCCTGACAGCAGTAAACAGCTGCTGTCTGCTGCAGGCCTCGTCACATGCACCACATCGGGGTTTTTCTACCTTTCTCTGTGTGTGTGCATCAAATCTGAATGCATTCCATCAGTGCATGGTGAGGCGTGTGTGTGTGTGTGTGTGCAGCCATGTCCAATTGAAATAGATTGGAGCCATGGAGTCATGGTAACGTCCTCGTGCAGCCCCGCCTCGCCGCCACCGCTTGCTTTCTTACACTTTTTCTACATAATGTAATCAATAAGTTTGCTGGCTGCTGCAGAAACCAAAAGCACAGAATGAAAGAAAATAACATCAGCTGTTTTTTTTTCATTTCACACTCAGGGTCTTCATAATGTTTTTGTCAGCAGATATTATTCCTTCAGAGGCAGACTGGGTCTGAGTGAGGCGGAAAATCCTCCACATCTCAGGCTGAGGGGGCAGAAAATGCTCTTCACTCTGAATTTCCCTTTAATTTCCTCTGTTAAGGCAGCAGCTAATGAATATTTCACTAATTAATTATTCTGCAGATTTCTTTCAGTCTACCACTAAAGCTTAGTTGATACAATATTAGAAATACATAAAAATACAAATGAATAATTCACTTCCTGCTTTTGGTCATTTTTCTTTCCTTTAGAGAAAGTTTGATGCTGAAAATGTTTCCTGATGGTTTTGGTTTTTGCTGCTGATTTAAGGTTTTCATGTTGCGGCGCAGCAGCTTCCAGACTGAGGAGATGAAATGTTTGTCTTCCTCTCTGACTGACAGCCTCTTCCTCCTCTTCCTCTCTCCGCTCTTTTGTTCTGTTTCTGTCTGGAAGGACAAACATTTCAGGAATAGAAACAGAAATGATGCAAAAACCCCTCGGTTCATGTTTATTCATAATATCATTAGATTCTGCAGCCGCAGCTGATAATCTGACAGAAAATAAACTTCTGAAACTTTTAGAAAAGGACAAATATTTTTATATTTTTTCTGTCTTTTGTTTTCTTTAAATCTGTCAGTTGGGGAGGTTTTCACGTTGTTTCCAGTTTTCAAACAAAGCACATGTGCCAAAACTCAATAAATTAATCAGGAAATATGAATCCATTATGAAGCTTTAAAATGTGAATAAGCATCCGTCCCTCCGGTGCGTTCCGAGTCGAATGCCTCAGTCGGTGTTATGAAAGGTGAGTGTTGGACTCCAAACACACAGGTGTGACCCAGACTTCCATTTCTCTGTTTGCTCGAGTCGCGCTGTCGCCGTTTGAGCTGCAGGTTTGCTCTTAATGAGTCCTGAGTGATTTGGCCCTGAGTGCTCTCAGAGCGGGCCGAGCGGCGCCGTGCGGCACTCAGCGCCACCAAACAGGACGGGACAGCCAGCAGCTTCGGCTTAAACGCTGAAAACCTTCAGCTCCTAATAGATGACTTAGGTTTCTGAAAAGCTCTGAACACCAAACATCTGGACTGAAAGCACAAACACTCAGAGAGACGGTTAATTTAAAACATTTTTAACTGCGGCGGTTGAAAGCCTGAGACATGCAGGATTCATTCTGAGTAAATCTGATCTAAAACACAAGAAACAGAAAGAAAAATAAAGCAAATGTTGCATTAATGTACTCTTTTCATTTGAGGGTTAGCCAGTTAAAAATGTATGAAAATCAGAGTTTCTGGATCTCTGAACATCAAAAGTATTTAAAGCTTTCAACTTGACCAGCTTTAGTTTTTAAGTGTAGCAGCAACAACCAACCAAATATCTGAAAAAGCTTTTTAAAATCCTGAAACTTCAAACTGAACTCACTTAACAAGATGACAGAAACATTTTTCAGTTTGGAAACCCAAAGAAATGAAGTGAAGCTCATTTTGTTTTTTAGATTTTTGTTAATTGATTTATAGAGGATGAGATAATTACAGCTTCATCATAACTAATGTCCAATCATCTTTACAAAAATTAAAGTCAAATTTTAAAATCTGGTGATTTTGCTATAAATTCTTCTATTTTACTGTTTTTGTCACTGAATGCAGAAGAAAACGATGCTATGTAAGCTAGCAGTTAGCTAAACTCTGTTTGGCTTCATGCTCTGATCAGATTTATTGTTGCTGTGGCAAATTTTCTTTATCAAATTATCATTTAAATATTGTTTTCAAAATGAACCTGATAAAAAAAAGTGAGTCGAATATTTAGGAAACATTTACAGCAGGGAACTTTTAATGGTATTTATTTAAATATATTTTGCACATAAAATAAAATCTTATTTTTGTTAAAACTAAGATTTTTACTAATCTAAAAATCTTAGATTTTAGTTTTCAATAGCAGTTACAGATGTGGTTTTATCATTTTGTAGTTTCATTTTAGTAGATTTAAATATAAAGTTAATTTATTGTGAACAATTTAACCCAGAAGCTCAGATCTTTCATTGTGCAGCAGAGATTATTTATCTAAATATTTCTGATAAATTCAGCCCCAGTTTGTTTTTGTTTTTTTTTATATATAGTTTTTTTATGTTTTTGGGTTTTAAGCTGCAGAACCAGAACCGCCGTCATGTCAGTAAAAACCTGGTTCTGACAGAAGAAGTGATGAAACTTAGCAGCAGGATGACGATGCTAACCCTTCAGCTAACGGCCTGCAGGTCAGCAGCGAGACACTCTCACGTCTCCACGGCGACCTTTCTCTGTGACCTCGTCTCATGCTGCTCGGGGTGATGCTCAGTGACCCCAGCGGCATTAATTCTGCACACAGTTGTTTCTGTGGCTCCTCACCCACACAGTCAGAGACTCTGGTTATGCAGAGAGACGCGTGAAGCTTCCAGTCGGGATGCAGCCGCCCGACGTTCCATGATGGAGGATGAACCTCAGAGGTTAATCATCCTTTTAATGTCAAACAGCCCAGGAAGAGAAACTGTGATCTTCTCCTCCAGGCTTCAGGTCGACCATCGTCCTGGAAACGGGTCCAGAACCGCCTGACTGCAGGAAGCTTTGAGTTTCACCTGAACGTCTGCTGAGGAAAATTATCTCAGCTTCACAAAACGTTTTAAAGTTTCAGTTTTCCAACCGAGCAGCGGAGAAGTCACAATATTTCAGAAAGCAAAAGTAAATTTAAATCTCTTGGAGAAGTAAATTTATTGATCAATATTCATCACATAAAGTCTTAATTGTGTTAAATTACATATTTTAAAAACAGTTAGACATGTAGTTTAATCATTTTGTAGTTTAGTTTTTATTAAGGCCAGGATGAAGCGAAGGGATTTTATTATGCATGAAAATCATCATAAATCCACTTGTCAGATTTAAAGTTTGCTTTGTTTAGATTGAGACCAGAAATGTCCAAACCAACAAAATCCTGGATAATTTTAGTAAATTTGAACTGCATTATTGTTTAAATGATAAACTTGATTGATTGACAGACAATGGATGCAATATTTTAAAGAAACAAAGTAAAAGAGAATGTGTTTATGTTTAATTAAAGAAAGTTGCTGACTTTATCTTTTTGGGTTGGATATTATTACTGAATGGTAAATTCCCTCAGAGCAGCGAAACATGCAGATGATTTGTGTTTAAACAGCATTAAATGTGTGTGTGTGTTGAATGATTGGCTGGCCTGTGAGCGGGTTAATCCCTCACACACACACACACACACACACACACACACACACACACACACAGACGCCGCGCCGTCACACTCAGGACGCGCCCACAAACACAGGTGTTTCCTCTGCGTGGCCGCCACATTGTCTGAATGTTAATTACATGCAGAAGGCATCTGGGCCGGCCAATGCTAATCCTCTTTTAATTATACGTGTCCTCACAATGACACCAGGTTTACAATGGTGATTACAGCTGCATCAGACGAGCTGGGAAACAGGTGGGGGAGGGGTGAGTAATGACAGTCAGGATAAAGAAAATACCACTTCCTGTTGGTTCACAAAACACTTTGTTCTAGTTTGGTTTTAATACAGTGGAACATTTTCACACATTTCCCAACATTAGTGTTGCATCTGGTTTAAGAAAACTGGAAGTAAAAAATAAAAATAGTCTTGTTGCATAAGTTGGCAAAGTGATGCTTTGTAGAAAGATTTTTATTTAGTTCCAGCATCACTTTTAAACTCGGCTGTATTCACACGCATCTAACAGCTGCAGGACAGAAACTCCAAACTTTAACTAATCCCAGCATATCAGAGATATTCTCAATCTAAACTCTCCAACTTTAAGCACCAAAGTTGTAAAATCAAGTCCTGAAAGTAAATAAACTACATTTTCATTGTCTACAGTTTGAATCCATGTTGAGATATTTGACTTCTCTGGCCCCACTCCCACACACACCATGCACACATGCATCGTTTACACACACACACACACACACACACACACTGAAAATAACACGGCAACACGTCTCATGCATGTTTCTGATTATAACTCAGAACGATTTCAGATCAACAAGCTGAGAAACCAAACGGGAAAAACTTCAGACCAAAACCAGAAAAATAACAGTATGTTCATTTTAATATGCGCTGATATGTTGGAATATAAAACAAATATATGGACTAATCTAGAGTTTTATTGAAACAAGAATCACTGGTGACCTCCAGACATTATTCCTCTCCTGTCCTGGTGTCAGCTCTCTGCTGTACGTTGATTTTCATATTTTATCCTCTGTTTTGCTTAGTTTTGTTTTCCAAAGTGAAAACCACGATGAGAGTCCAAATATGTGTTAAAGCAGTTTGCAGTGCAGGTTGTTGTTGTCAGCAGTGTTTTCTTTGCTTGATTATCTTTATGTTTTGTTTGGAGATATTTTTACAGGATGATGATCTCTGAGTCTCAGGCCAAAATATGAACAATATCCACATTCCTCAGATTAAATACGTTTAAAGATCTTTTAAAAAATGATCTCAAAGGGAAACCTTAGCAAGTTAAAGTGAGCTGACAGAAATGAAGCCACGTCTGAAGAAACCACAATGGAAAAGTGTTGCTTTAAATCTGGGACAAGATTTACAGTTTTAACTCTTCGTTCATAAATAGTTTTATGGTGGTTTCATTTTATTGTGAAGAGACCACAAATAACAGCTGATGTTAAATATTAGTTTTAAATTGTGAACATGCAGCCAGGCAGTAAATCAGCCAAAGTGGGGAAGTTTCAGAGAATTTGGCCTTCAGTTCTGGATCTTCTCTTCTGGATCCGTCTCTGCAGCTCCGGCCACGTGTCGTCCATGCGCCTCTGGCCCTGCGTTACCATAGCAACGCTCCCGTCTCCGGCCGTCCTCCCACTCCGTCTCCGTTAGTCCATCTGGATCCTGGTGAATCTGGACGCGGCACTGGTTCTGTCATCAGCCACACAGGAATGCGCCTGCTGCTGCAAACATCTGGAGCTCGGCCCGGTTCGGTCCAAACAAACGCTCAGTGACGGACAGCAGAGTCAGAACTGATTACTGATCACCTCACCAAGAACGTAATCCAGTTACTTTACTGATTACTTGTTTAAAAAATAATCAGTTACTTTATTAATCACTTTTCAAAAACAATACACAATAAGCTACACTGCAAAAAGAGAACAGATGAACCAACTTCAATATATTGCATTAATTATTCACAAATCAAATTAAGTTTATCCAATTTAATTTATTAAGCTCATTAGGCTGTAAAGTTAAGGTTTGAGTAAAGATACTCAAAATGGCTGAAACTGTCACTATGTTTTGATAATGTGTAAAACAATGTAGCTCCTCTGGTCCAACTCAAAACAACCAATCAGAGCCAGGAGGCGGGTCTTAGCGCTGTCCATCACTCCCCACTTTTTCTCTCTGCTGTGGTTTAGCATGTTGTGAATGCTAATGCTAGTTAGCATGGCCACTGCTGACAGCAGATAAACAGTTTTCCTGTAACAGAGTTGTTTCTCCATTATTTAGCAGTGCGTACATGAGGATGATTGACCGCGCTAAGTCCCGCCTCCTGGCTCTGATTGGTTGTTTTGGTGCATTTCTTCAGACAGTAGTAGTAGCTGGAGGAGATAAATGATTTCACAGACTATCTGTCTCATAAAAAATGTTACAACAGGATAGTTTTAAATATAAAGACCATATTTTTTAGAAATGACATTCTGTATCTTTAAGTTCAGCGCTCTGCTACGCTCCACCAAATGTTTTCCCATGATGGGAAAAGTCCTTCCCCCTAAACATGCGCCTCCTGAGAGTGGAGGAGGAAACGTGGATAAAACGCCGTTTGACCCTCGTCATCATGAAGCGATTCTTTGTTTCCTCACAGACTCTCTTTGTCCTCCGTCTCAGATCAAATCTTCCCCGTTGTTTCCCTCCACGCCGCCGCCGCAGCGCTCTCATGCAGCATTCATGAGCCTTCATCTTCAGCAGGCGTACAGTGGACAGCACAGTGGCGCCCTGACCTTAGGGCCCAACCAGAGCTGACCTCTGACCCCAGCCTGAGTTGGCTAGCGTCCTCCATGCAGCCTGTTAGTGACGGCGTCCTCCATGAAGAAAGCGTGCAGTGTGGGACGAGCCGGGTTGGGGGCGGAGCCTCTCTGTCCGGGTCACACTGCAGGACAATGGGCTCATTTTGGAGATGTGTGTGTGTGTGTGTGTGTGTGTGTGTGTGTGTGTGCCTGTGCGTGTGTGTGTGGGTGGTGGAAACACTGGTATGTGAGTCTGTCTTAGAAGGCTGCATGAATGCTGCGTCGGTTTGCGTCAGCTGCTCCGCCGTCATGCGGCAAAACCCTCGTATCAAACGCTGCTGGTCGGGAAAACCCAAACAACCCGAATCATTCTGGTGGTACCTCACCCCGACTGGGATGACTGGGATGACTGGGATGGTACCAGCAGAAGTCAGGGGTCCTACACAGTCTGGAGTTTAATGTCAGAGCTTCAGCTGTGGAGAGGAAAGCTGTTCAAAAGGCCTGAGTTGATTAGTATGTCTCAATAATCAATCAATATATCAATCCATCATATGATGGATTAAAACAAGCTCAATAATTTCCATCTGTTGGTTTTCTACCAAAACCTGGATGTTTTGGTCTGAACTGGTTTGTTTGTTGGTTCTGTTTGGTTTATTTGGATGTTTCAAATGTTTCCCAGTTCCAGTGTTCAATGTTTATTAGATTATTGATTATTGATCTTTCAGAACAAGTTCTTTCTTTTTGGCCTGTAAGATGAGGAATGATATTATATAATATTCTTGTTTTGTTTTAATAAAAAAGGTCCTTCTGGGTTCCTGCCATAAATATTCTAGAAGGTCAATAAAGTTTAAATTACAATGAAAACTGGAAGACATTTTAAATATCCAGCATAAACAAAACAGAAACAACAAAATGATTCTAAAGTCTCTAAACATCCAGTCTGAGGCCAACTTCAGGATGTAACATCTGTTATCTGTGGAGGATGGAGGGAATCTGACTCTGGCTCCACTTTATTCATCACCTCTCCACTCCCACATGGAGCCGTTTTCTCACAGAAACACGTTCTGCATGCAGACATGAGCCGACATGCCATTCCTCTGTGTGGAGCAGGATGCTTTGTTCTGCTGAAGGCTTTTGCTGGCTGGCTTCAGGATTTTAACCCCAAACCCAGGTGAATTTGTTTAGCTTGTGGAAATGAAGATTTGTTTCCTGCAGAATGATTGATGCAGCAGGAGCTGCTTGTTAGCTGTCCTAGTTAAAGTAACGTCAGCATGAAGAGAATTAAACCAATGAGGCGATAAAGTAAAACTCTGTTTTACAACATGATGATGATGATGATGACGGCTTCTGGAACAACCAATCAACTCCTAAACACTGAAAACACCAGACTGGCTTGTAACTTTTTATTTAACACAATCGCACCAACTTTATTAAAACCTTAAAAAATTATTTTATACTCAAAGCAGTGAAGTTCTGGACCTGCTCCAGTTTTCTAGTTTTTGAAACTTTTTATTCCTGATTGAAGCTCTTTATTTTGAATTTTAAATCATGTTTTCACCTTAGTGCTACATTTTTGAGTAGCTCTCCAGCCGTGCTGTAAGACACGATCAGGGCTTTAAAAAGTGATGCTGTGGGCCGTCTGTCAGCAGATCCGTTACGTTTCTCCTCTAAATCATACTGAGGACTTTAATTAGAATCTGGATCAATTTTAAAAGGTGAACATTCATAGCTTCCATTCTGCGACAGGACCTTTCCATTCACACATTCCTCCCAGCTGGAGAGATTCAAACTGAGACTCTGTCATAACTGTGAAGTGAGTCAACAATCAAAAGGCACTTAAACTGTCTGCTGAACCCGAGACTGAAATAAATTCAGATGATGAATTAATTACCTAAAGGCTCTGGGAACAAAGGAAAGTGTCAGGGAAACAAGGTTTCTCCTCAGCTGAAGGAAAGTTTGTGTTATATTGAGCATGTAAAGTTTAGGAGTCGGCCGAATCCTTAAACCGTCTCCACCGTCTCCACCGCCTCCACCGCCTCTCCTCCCACGCGCGCTGGCAGCTCAGCGACCCGACGGCGTTCTGTTTACTCCGGTTTCCCGTCCGTCTCTGTCGGACTCCACGTCCTCGGTGACGTCAGGGTTCATGTTAAACGAAAGTTTGTTTCCAGGGTGGAAAGGAGGAAAAGCTGCTGGTTGTTCTACAATCAGATTAAAGTTTAAACATTATAAATAATCTGGAAAAGGTTTAATTTTCTACACATTCCAACATTTAATTCATTTACATTAAAAAAAGGATTTCCTGTAGCAGTCTGTCTCTCAATGATTCAGAGTGGCCTCTGACTGAAGACTGACTGTAAAACAGTCTCATGACTATCATGATGTTGATGTTAGGATTTTTTTAACGTATTGCTGCAAATCAAACATTCAGTGAAGGAAGGTTACGGCTGTCAGGCATCAAAACGTTTATTTTAATATCAGTTAAAAGGAACCGGAAATCAAAGTTCATCTACTACCACATATTTTTAATCAAGTGGAAGGAAAAAATATATTTGATAAAAAGTACTGAGTAAGTGATCAAATGATCAGTCTTTTAATATTTAAAAATTACATCATCAGATGGGCTAAAATATAAGGTCAAGAGGAAATATTTCTAAATATTTCTAGGACTAAAATGACAATAATTGATATAAGTAACAAAAAAATAACAAAATCAGGTAAAATCATTTTTTTCCAGATCAGTTTCTTTTAATAAAAAGCTGATTAAACTTTAAAACTGCAGGTGTGTGTCTGTTTGGTGAATTTTAGATTTTCATTCAGTGAGTAGAGAATCAAGTAAGAGTAGAAATACTTCATATTAAAATTACTAATTTTATTTATTAGTATTTAATTATTTAGTAAAAGTAAAAAGAACGGCGTAGTAAAAATACTGTTTTCCAAAAACATGAAACTATGAAGGATAAACTGCAGACCTTGCAGTTTGATGCATCCATCAGATTTTCTACATTTACAGGTTTTATTTATTCTAAATCAGAAGTGAGTGAAATATTTCAACCTGTACAGAGTTTCAAAACGAGCAGCATGTGTGGGTAACGTGGCGTAGTTAAAGCCCCGTGTGTTTGGTGGGGTTGCAGGCAGAAATCCCTCCTCACATCGCTCTGCTGGGTTTAAGTGCTGTTGAGCAATAAGCCGTTCCTGCCTGTGGCTTGGATTTGATCCTGCGGTCTTGTGTAAACTCCCTCACAAAGCATCTGTTTCCTCTCGCCTGCAGGGTCCGCGGACTCTCTCTCTCTCTCTCTCTCTCTTTCTCTCTCACACACACGCCCACACACACACACACACACGTCTACACACTGCAGCTCAGGCTCTCGCTGTGTTTTCAGTCTGAACGCCTGCAGGTTCTGGAGCAGGGCGGGTAATGATGATGTCATCGACGTCAGGACTGTTGAACGCTGCTCATCCGAAGGTTTGCTACAGATTTGACCCTTTGGGTAACTAGATCTCCTTTAAAGCGGCTCTGGAGCCGCCCAGCTGGGACTGATGGAGCCGTAATGAAGAGCAGACACGGCCTCGTTCTGGCGGAGGGGGTTCAGGTTCTGATCCAGAGATTGGGAAACATCTTTCCTCTGTCAGCGAGGCTGAAACAGATGAACGCAGTTGGGTGGAGAAACCTGATTCAGTCACTAGTTTGGTTGCTGGGTTGTTACAAAATGTTTTATGACTGACAGAGGAAGAATGCAGAAATCTTTAGTTTCCATAAACAGCTGTTTTTACTTTATATTGAATCCAGATTTTAAATGGTAAACAAGCCTCCTAACAAGCATGAATGAACATTTTTTTGTAATTTTGCTAATCCTGTGAACTGATCGGTGCATTCAAGTTCAGAAACAGCAGGTCCAGGATGCTTTCTATGTTAAAGAAAAGTAAAAACTTAACGGGGAAAGGAGCTTCTGGGGACAAACGTTTTGGGACCAATAGATCCGATTCCTCCGGACTATCAGCTGGGAAAACATCTTGTGTTGCAACAAAGCTCAGCCGGTATCTTTGACTAGGACAGAGATGGGTTGAACACAGAGATGATGCCAGGTTCGTCGTTTATAGAGGGAGAACGTTGAGCTGTTGTCAGCAGTCGCTCAGCTGATCTTCCCCAGGAAAATGTCTCGGCTAAACGCCAGACAAGATGTTGTTTTTATGAAGATCAATAAAAACAGAGAAACTGACAGAACAGCCAGTGATGCAGAGTTGGAGAGTAGTAGGAGAATGTAGAGAGGTGGATGGTTTGTCCTGCAGAAGCAGCAGCGTTTTCAGGTTGGATGTTATTTAATCCTGCAGTTCCTGGCTGGTTTGGACGGATTCGTTTCCTTAATGAATGAAATCTGGTTTTCAGTGTCTGAAGCATTTAATTGGGACATAAAAGGTAAAACAGAATAAAAGGTAAAACAGAATAAACGGTAAAACAGAATAAAAGGTAAAACAGAATAAACGGTAAAACAGAATAAACGGTAGTGTTTTCTAACCAGGTTTAGAGAACCTGTTTGTGAACTTTGTATTCTGATATGAAGCTTCATGAAGCGCTGCTGTTTCTGTTTCCCTCCTGTTCTGAGCAGCATTATGAGAGGATCAGGACTGTTTTCTGCAGCCTGACGTGTTGTAGCTGTGCAGCTGCTAATCGCTGCGCTGGCTGTGTGCAGCTGGAACCCTGAACCTGAACTGATTCTAATGTGTCATTTTAATCAGATCCACGGCGTTCTGCTCATCATTGTCATTAATATTATAATTCCATGTTTTAGCAGCAGACTTCTTCTTTCTCATAATTGCCTTTTTTCCACTTTGCCAAGAACACAATCGGGGATTGAACTGTGGCTTTTGTTTTTAGCATGAAATTGATGAAATATAAAAATGTGGATATTGGCAGAGCTCAGCGGCTTTTGGCAGGTCTTTAACTGCAGATATCAGTTAAATCGTAGTTTCACAGCTGCTTCCTGGACGTGCTGTGTGCAGACAGATGGAGGGTCCTGGGGTCTTTAACAGACAATGGTATGGCCGTAAGTCATTCCCCTGTCTAACAAGAGGAAAATCAAAACCCTCTGCTGCACACACACGCTCCGGCTCGCTGTCACACACACATCAGAGAGCAGCAGCATCTCCCTGCCTGGCCGTGTGAGTTTCCTCCCCTGCATGCTGCTTCTGGGTTTCTCTCAGCGGTTCTGCTCTAATGAGGCAGGTGACAGTGCAGGTCTGAGCAACGGGAACCGGGAGGAAGGGCTAGCGGTCGGGTTAGCTTCGCCCAGACGCCGCCCTGAAAACACAGGTTAGCTTCCTCAGGCTCCTGCTGGCATCTGCTCTATTTGCATTTGAGTTATTTCATGCCAAAAAAATTCAAGAAAGTTCTGGCAAGTTGGAAAACATCATGAATGGAGGAAAAATCTATCATTTCTCTGGCTGAGGGAAAGTTGAGCATTTTCTCACCCAACTTTTGGAGTTGTTGAACCGAACCTGGTGGAAGCAGCTCCACCAGCTGCTGCTCTGGACTTAATGACTGAGTTTAAACCTTGGTGTTAAAATCAATGCCAGCTTCTGCAGGTGAAAAGAAACTGACCCTATCGACGTTAATACTCCTACTAGCATGTAGGCAAAGCTAATCAATAATCATGGCTGCAGGTAGAGCTGCTGATGCAAATTTTGTTTAAATAAGTTTTCAGCTCATAATTGATGCATTATTGCATAGAGGTAAACAACTTTAAAGTTTGAGTTTAGAATAAACATTTTAATGTGTTTTATTGGTCTAAAGTTTAAACGTATTGAGGCCAATAATTCACCTCTATTTCCACTTTATAACCTGACATCATCAGGTAACATCAGTAGAGCTTAAACTTTTTATATTTTCCACCATTTTCACCCAAAAGCTGAATATCTCTACCTTTTTCAGGTTTTCAAATTCAGATCAGGAGCTGCATACAGGTTTATATTAAGCAGCTAAACTGAAAAGTGAATCTATTCTCAGGCTTTTTACGTTTTTATCGATGTTGTAAATAAATTTGGGTCTTGTTGTGTGAGGAAATGATGGGTTTAAAACCATCTCTCAGTGAATCCTCGATCTTTAAATCTGCTCTGACCTCGGCGTTCGGGTGTTAAACACTTCCTGTTATCTGGAAGCAGGAAGTGGGATAAAATGCTGCCTGGCTGTGGAAACCAATACGTATCGGTGATGTTCTGCTCTTATCTGCGGCGGCAGGTCTTAGTGCTGCGATGTTTTCTCTCTCATCATTATCCTCATAAATATCAGCCTCTTTGCCTCCGTTTTGAGTTTTTATTCCATTTTCTGGGTCACCTGCGCGGCTCCGGTCCGACTGAGTTACATTCAGATTCATGTAGGGAGAAAAATCACACGTGTCCATTATCACAGCTAATAACAGATGGCAGGAAGATTAAACTGGCTGCAGCTTCACTTCGCTGTTCAAACTGAACCGTAAACATGCAGGTGATCTGCAGCTCTACATTATAACAGGGAACAGATTCTTAGATCAGATCAGTGAATGAATGGATGTGGGATGACTTTCTGCAACTGAACAGAAACAAACCTGAGGTTTTTATTCTTCAACCTAAAACTCCTCCATTGTTCACTCTCCCTGTAGCCTGGCTAGCCGGGTGGCTTTTACTGATTTGTAAAAGCTAAAAGGAGGTAAATACTTTCTGTTCTGTCAAATATAAAAAGGAAAATATGTGAAGTCTCAGTTCCAAAGGTCCATCTAATCCTGCAGGGTGCATGAAGCCTGACTGCCTGATGCCAAATGAAATGTTTGCTCCATGAAACGTTTCTGCAGATCTCACCTGCACAGCTTTCCTGACCATGAAGTGGAAAGCTGCATCTCCAGAGGAGTTTGGCAGAAGATCACCAGATAAAGGCCCAACAACAGGATTAGCACTTCAAACAACAAGAAATAAAAACACACAGGCTAAAAAAAAGCACCAGATAATATAAACACACACTTCACATCCGCCCAGGTCGGAGTAAACACAGCCTGCAGAGCCGGTTCGGTTCTAATGGGAGATTAGCCTGGAGAGAGAGAATCACACAGACACTTGTAGCAGAGTGCGTGTGTGTGTGTGTGTGTGTGTGTGTGTGTGTGTGTGTGTGTGTGTGTGGGCTGACCCACTTGATTGCTCATCTCTGGGACTCGGTGGATAATAGCAGCAGGCAGAAACTAGAATACTTTATTTGTCCTGTTTTTATTTTAGGAGAACGTCACCAGATGATTCCTCCCAACTCCTAAAAATATGTTCAGAAATCAGGTTTGATTCAGTAAAAATCTGTTTCAGTGACGCTGAAAAATTAAAGCGAAATCCCATATTTAATCTGGGAATGTTAAACTAAATCTGGAGTTTTCATGCCTAAGTAAAAAGAGTAAAAAAGAAACAGAGTAAAGACGTTCTCACATAACAAGACGACTCATTCTGACTTCTTGTTAATTAAATCAGAAAATCTTGTTTTTAAAATCTAAAACATAAAATTATACAAATCAATGACATGATTGAAATGAGAAACTCTTCATTTCCTTCAATGTTAACTTCTGAAACTAATACTCAGTAGGAAACCTGCAAAGCTGGTGTAGAAACAGGAGGTCTCACTTCAGCATAAACTGTTTCTTTTTGGTGAAAACACGTCTGTTCTTTGTTCTGTAAAGATACAGCCAATACTTTGTGATGTCAATTAAGTAAAAGTAATTTTTTCCCCCCACAAAGTTTAAGTAACTGTAACTGAGTAAATCTAACTAGTTACTATGAATCTCCGAACCTTTTAAACTTCAGTAAATACACAGATTTCATCTGGAAGCCTCTGGAGATTTTCTCTCTATTTTTATAGAAATGGGAGCTTTGTTATTTTTACTTTATTTTTTATTCTGTCATGCTGTGGGCCGGTTTCTCTTCCAGACGTAGAGCTTGAATTAAGAACAGCAGGTTCACTTTTTGTTTTTCTCCGGCAGTAAATTTATTTGAGGAGATTTCACACGTCGGCACCAGCAGGTCCAGTAAGTTGTTTCTTCAGTGGAGGAACGCTGAAGGAATTATGTAAGCCGATCCCAGTCATTGTCACTGGTTCTCCCCTTAAGGAGAGACTGGGAACGCGTCCAACCATCGACATCCTCCCAGCGCCACGCTACACCTGTTCACCAGATCCTTCATTATCCGTCTTGAAGGAGACGCAGCAGAAAGTCGGATTCTAGCGTCGGGCAGAGAGTTTCCTGGCTGCGTGCCGCGATCCGGGTTTGGATTGGGATTTACGGCCCGGCAGATCTCTGCCTCTGAGGATGAGGGCCGGCTGGGGAGGACAGCTGATCCAATAAAAGCAGCTCTAGTTAGAGATGGACTGGATTCAGCAGCAGCAGGAGGAAACGTTCCAGTTTGAGCTCGGATGGACCCAGTTCTCCTTCCAGCAGGAGAAAACGGGTCACATGTCTTAGTCAGCAGACTTTCAGAAATCCTTCAGACGCTGAACATGAACCTCAAAACATTTCCTCCAAACTGAACCTCACAGCTTCATCCACTTCATGGTGGAGGCAGCATCATGCTGAGGGACAGGGCAGCAGGTCAGAGTGGATGGGATGATCACCCTGAACATACAATGGCCTAGTCAAAGTCCACACCTGAATCCAACTGAAAATCAAAGACTTGAAACACTTTTCATTGAAAACGAGCTGAATTTTCTCCGTCCAGCTTGATTTGCTGACAAGTTATTTGTACTGTATTTTTTTAATTTCAAGGATCACTGTGTATTTGGGCCACTGCAGATAAAAAAAGGGGTAAATTTCTCTAAAAAAACCAAAATTTTTTAAATTGTCTAGAAAGATTGTGGGAATTTCTGGGTTTGAAAAGTAAAAAATAAAAATTATTTTTCCAACTTTTGAGCATTAGAAATTTTTTAAAGTTTTTCAAAAAACTTTTGGAAGGATAAAATTTTTGTTGAAATTTTCTCCTTTTTTTCTAAAATGCACGGCCCTAACAAAGCATCACAACTGGAAACGAGTCAAACATGCTTCAAGGTTTTTGATTTTGGTGCAGAGAAAACATTTCTTTCTCCTTCCTCTGCAGGAACTTTCAATGTCGAGACGCAGGAGGAAATTTCACCAAGATGGAAATCCAGGAGTTTGTGAGGAAGCCAAATGAAAAGAGGTAATATAAAAAAATCAACATAATCATGTGCATAATCAGAACGCTGGCACTGTTCTGGGCTCGGCTCGTAACGGCGATATGAGATTGGAGTTTATTGCATTAATCATGTAAACGTTGCTCTTGTGATTAAAGCAGAGCTGCTGTTTATTGCTTGTAATTGTATTGGGGTCGGGCTGCGCTCCCAGGAACGCCACATCCAGCATTAATATTAGATGAACTGACTCCGGATCAGGCGCCGGGAGCTGCTTCCTGCTTCATGCTGCTCTGGGTCTGACCTCAGACCAGAACACAACCATGGCACAACTGCTGGCTGGCAGTGTTCCCCGGCTTTTCTCTCTATTTTCATCTGTAAATCCAATAAGGGGCGTTATGTGTGCACATGCATAAGGAAGAACGACACAGGGAGCAGGAAGTGGTGAGGAAGAGCTGATTGAAAAGCTGCAGCTTTCGAGAAGAACTGGGGCTGGAGAAACTTTCTTTGAAGAAACAGACAGATGTACTCTTCACCTCTTCCTCATGACCTCGCTCTGCAGAGCGGCGACAGGCCTGGACATCCAGAAACATGTCCGCCCCCTCCCTCCGCCTGCCTGTGAACTTTAAATGCAACACGAGCCTCTTCGCCGTGCTGGAACTGTTGAGAAATCTCCTGCAGATCCCTGAGAGTGTGTGGAGGATATGAAGTTAAAAAGGTTTGAACGGATCGCTGCTCTTCCTCTCGTCTTTGATGTCGGATCAGATCCGCCTGCTGCTGGACTGGAGGAAGAGGAGGAAGAAGAAGAAGAGGCTTTGCTGCCCAGATTTAAGTGCTGGGTAAACACATGTATCAGCTTAGAGGGGAGAGGCTCCAGATGATCTGGCCGCGCCGCCATTCAGAGAAATTTACGCAACTCTCTGATTCCCCAGAACCAGCTGGACATGTGGCTGATTTATTCACACACACACTCCTCATTTAGGAGCAACATGTGTGTGTATGTGTGTGTGTGTGTGTGTGTGTGTGTTGTCAGGGGAAGAATTAAAGATCTGTTGATGCATGTATGCAGCGTTAGCTGGAGCGCAGTTCTGACCCCGAGGTTCTGACACATTTTCGTCTTCCTCCTCCTCCCTGATGCTCAGATTTAAATCCACCAAGAAACTCTGAATTTTTTTTATTTATGTCAGAAATTATCTACAAAAATTTTGGAAAATTCTGGGTTTGCAAAGTCAAAGAATTTGCTAGAAAAAAGTTTTTACTTTTTTTTCTTCCTCGCAAATTTCTAAGATAAGTTTTAAAATTTCCAATTTTTTCTGGGAAAGATTTCTCTGGCTGAATTTGCTCCTTTTTTCCTTTCCACAAAACACGGCCCTAACAAACGGTGAAGCAGGCGTGCTGCAGCCTGCAGCTGCGTCACAAGCTGCTTTCTTTGTCCATGTTCTGGTGTTGAATCGTTTCAGTTAAATAAGAAACTTTGTTAAAATCACATGAACCACATGTGATCAGGTTTTAGAAAACATGCCGCGCCGTCGTCATCCAACCACTTCCTGTCATCTTCTTCTTTGTGGTTTTTGCCAGTAGAAACATCTGGTTGTTCATCATGAGTCGTTTGATGTAAAATTAATATTTCCAATTCATTTTTAAAATATTATTTTTTTACTTGTTCCTAGAGTCAAAGCTTCATCAGAAAGGTTTTTTTCTAAATTGTGTTTTGTGTAAGGTGTAATAATTGAGTGTAAACGTTGAGTTGGAGGATTTTGTGTAAAAAATGTAATGAATTCAGCCAGTAACTAAATAAACTGCTGGATTTAGTCCAGCAGGTTTACGTTATAAAGTCCAGGAGTTTGTGGGAAATCTTGCAGGCATTTGTTGCACAATCATGTGAAAAGACGAGTTGAGAGAGAGAAACCCCAGAGAGCGAGGAAAACCGCAGCTTGGGTTCATTTTGTCTCAACTTTTCAATCCGTTTACGTTGAAGTCGGAGTGTGTTGGTCGTAAACGGAGAGTCATCTGGATTTTCACACTCGACAGGAAACATGATCCTGACCCCCGGAGAATACACCGTCCATCTAGATACAACGCAGTGTAATTTGTAACGTAGCGAGTTTGTTTTTGGTCCGGTTTGTTTGTTTTAGGAGGCTGAGCAGAGAGGCGGGGCGGGCGGGGGGCCGAGGATTCCTCTGCAATGAGAACCAGATGATCACTTCGCTCAAACTTCACTGCTAACATGTTTGGATGATCTGATGGTGATGAAGCCGGCCTCCCCGCTGCTCCGCTCTGCCTGCAGCAGGAGTGTGTGTGTGTGTGTGTGTTTGTGGAAGCTCGTCCACGGTGGTGAGGAGTGTTGTTCACCTCGCGTCGCCGCGTTTGTTTGCTGCTGCGTTTATTTTATCAGCTTCACTCTGATGGATGTGATAAATCACAGTTAGATTGACAACAGAACATGAAGTCAGCAGTTTGAGCAGTTATGGTGGCTCTATGAGATCTAAAAATAAATGAGGAGGGGGATTTCCAGTAGCAGTCAGAGTTGAAGTGAACCTGTTGAGGCCTCTGACTGAAGACTGTTGCTGTGCGACAGTGTGATGACTGACATGAGCAGCTAACAGCTCCATGTCCAAACATCAGAGATGATGTCATCATGTCCAGGATGACATCAGCAGCTGTTAGCTGCTCTGCTAATCCTCCTCCTTTGCTTTTGCTTCTCCCTTTTAAACTTCTGGATTTCTATCAGATGTTTGATGTTCTTTAACTTTGTGCAGAGTTTGATTTGAGTTTGGATCAGTTCCTCAGTTCCTCCGTGGAACCTCGTCTGTCTGGGTTCGTCTCTGTTTCAACATCTGCAGCTCAGACTGGATGGAAAACATCAGATTTAAAATGTTTACTTCATCCTGACTGGATTTATTAAGAGTATTTTGAAAGCAGACATGACAGCAGGTCCAGCGGTTTGACCAGCATCATCGTGTCTTCTGGACACTTCCTGTCCACATCATGAGACGGATCTGTCCGTCGCTTCGCTGCAGACGCTGGTGAGCCTTCGACTGGTCATCCAGTCATCCTGAGCTGGAGAAAACATGACACACTCTGATACACACACACACACACCCATCTCTGACCCACCACCTCTCCCACAGGGAACACACACACACACACACACACACTCAGAGCGAGGCGGACCGGTTTCATCAAGCCGGTGAACAACATAGCGCCGTGCCCTCGCCAGCCCCACGGCAGCCTGGGAAATGAAGTGTGCCGGCTCGTGGTGACCTTTGCCCCCCTGCAAAGCGAGGACTGTGTGTGTGAAGCGGCGCCTCCGCAGCAGCGGCTGACATCCAAACATGTCGGTCGCCGTATATTCAAGCAACAACCTGGATAAAAAAGCAGAGCGGAGCGGGAAGTAAACAACATCCAGGCGTAGCGCGGCTGGAAGCTAACGGCCCACGGTGGCCCCCGGCGGCCCCTGGAGCAACCCGCCCAGACATCGTTTCCTCTTTGTGTCAAATCTGCAGAGCTTTAATTGGCTGCTGCTTCACCCGACCTCTGACCTTTCGGTACAAATGACCAGGGCATCCGAGGAAGAGAGAAATTTCCCGTCAGAAGTTGTTTAGCGGCAGGATTCCCCAGACCGGAGGTAGCTGCCGGATCAATGCAGGGGCCACAGGGTGCAAACACTTCTGCAGCCGGGACCTGCTGGGCTTTGACTCGCATTTCTTTCTTCAAGCATTTATACTGAAGCCGTGAGTTATACAAGCTCTGCAGGTTATCTGATGAGATTGAGGTCAAAATAAAGTAACATGAGAAATATTCCAGGGTCAGAGGATGAAGTGATAATTTTAGTTAGATGAGGCTGAATATTAAAGGAGACATTAAGTTTTTATAATTAATATGGATTTACATAAATAACACAAATCTGCCACCATTTTGTACACTTGTTGTTCTGATGTCACACAAAACAAACTAGAAGAATGAACGACATTCAATCGGCTCGTCTTCATTTGGATTCATTTTGGTTTTACTAAATTCCCAGGAAGTTTGACATGAACCTCACAGAGTTCAAAGTTCACAAAATGAAGATTGAGAACTTCATGGACACCACTAACGTATGCTAACTGATGCTAGCAGAGGCTAACTGATGCTAGCAGAGGCTAACTGATGCTAGCAGAGGCTGATGGGTGCCTGGTCAGAAGTTTGTTGTTTTATGTGAATATCAACAGCATTGTTGATATTTCGATTCCAGTATCTGGTTCTTGTATCTGCAGCAGGCATGAATAATCATAAGAAATGTTTATTCAGCATGTTTATGTTGAATAAACATGAGAAATTAAGTACTTTTGTACGATTCTCCATGAAATAATTGTTTTGAATCAAATCATGGCCCAAAAAGTGGAATCTGAGTGAGAGATGGAAAAAGATTTACTAAGATGTACTAAGAATAATTTCTTCCTGTTTTCCAGGGAAAAACATGCCGACAGTCTAATGCCAAGAAACATTTTTACAACAATCCAGATTATTGTAATTGTTTCTTGATTGGTACTTTTATGCAGATTTTCAGACGATATAAAGATTCTTTGGAAACGTTGGAACTAAAGTTTTCTGTCTTTGTTCTTTGATTTAAATAGAAAATGAGAAAAATGTTATTTTGAGACATTTTGAGATTCTGTTGGTAATTAAGATTCTATTTATGAACATTAATTTATCCCATTAGTTTAGTAGCTTTTTCTATATTTGGTTTGCAGTGTTGGTTCAGTATTATTTATCAGACACATGAAAACTTTTCTATATTATATTCAGCGGTTTTCTGCTGAGTTCCTGTTCTCCAGATGTCTGGACTTTTCATCTGGATCCAGACGTTAGTTGGGATGAAGGAATGTTCTGAAATAAACGAGCTGCTCTAAAAACCAAATCTGCTGTTTTTCCTCCCAGAACAGCAGATTAAAAACCACAAGCGGCTCAGTCTGTCGGTCTCCCTGTGCATGTGTGTGTTTTCTCCGGGTACTCCTCGCTCTTCATCATGTTCTATAACTAAAGATTTATTCTGCATCAAAAGCTTTGGGCTTGAGCATTTCAAAGCGGTCTAAGCAGTTTAGTCGAGGTGTTCGACAATCAGAAGTTTCCTTTCCTGAGTAAATCAAATTAGTTTATAATCCCGACCATCAGAACGATCATGTGGAGCATCTTTATGGGAACCATCATTTTTCCAGCTGCACACGTTGTTAAATTTCCTCTAATCACAATCTCTTTAGTTTGGGGAGAGAATATTTCTCCCTCCACAGGCTGGCAAAGCGCTTGAATAAATTTCCCTGTTGAATGAGCCGACTGGAGAAACTTCTGGCAGACTCTGAACATATGGAAACGGTCAACTGGTTATTGTCTACATTAGTTCCAGTTGTCAGTTTTATGGAGGAATCTCTAAAGCCAGTTTGGCATCAGTGAACTGAACTTTATGGCGCACTTTGGACCGGAGCGAGTCATTTCTGGCCCATTTAGTTAAATGTGGACGGCAGCCAAAGCTTTCGATATTGGACTTTGAGATTTACTGACTCAATAAGCCAAGACATCCTTAGTTGGATGGGATTTAGATTTCCATGTCCGAACACATGAATGTTTGGTTAACCGGTCAGGCTAATGGGAGGACTGGGAGCAGCAGCATCAGGAGGATTCACAGCCAGAACCCAGCGGCTCAGACGTTAGCCGGTTGGTTTTTACTTTCCTCTGAGGAATCTGTGCAGACTGAACCGTGAACAGATTTCTCCTCACTTGCATTTCCTTTTTAATGTTTAGGAAGGTTTTTGTCTGAGCTGCTGTTGCACCTGAACTTTAGTCCTGCTTAATATTTCTGAGGATCATTTAGTGTTAAAAGAAATGAAAACATGTAAATCTGCAGTTCTTGGTTCTCCACTGAGTGTCTTGGATCTTATTGTAGCTAATAATCCTTTAGAGTAGAACGTGATATTTTAGGTGTTTCTATCTGGATTTAAAATCTGAAGTTTAGGAGCTTTAATGGTGTTTTTAGGAGCTGATCAGGTTATTGTGTTTTTAGATTTAACTCTTCTGGGTGTCAGTGGTTCAAATCCTGTTTGCCAAATTAAAATTTTGTGATTTTGGGGCCGTGCTGCGGTGGCGTAGGGCAGTGGTCCCCAACCACCGGGCCGCGGACCGGTACCGGTCCGTGGACCAATTGGTACCGGGCCGCGCAAGAAATAATTAAATATGTCCGTTCTATGTATTGAGTCTGGAGGAGCTTTTATTTTGAAAATCGTACACCGGATGCCGAGGGTTGAGTCTTGCGCCAGCTCACAACGCGCCACCCCTTACGATCCTCACAACGCACGCAGTCTCCTCCTCGCCCCCCAACCCCCCCCGGTCCGCAGGAAATTTACGAAGGCTTTGGCCGGTCCGCTGTAATAAAAAGGTTGGGGACCACTGGCGTAGGGGACAGCTCGACCCACCTTTGGAGGCCTTGAGTCCTCGACGCGGCCGTCGTGGGTTCGATTCCCGGACCCGGCAGACATTTGCCGCATGTCTTCAACCCTCTCCTGTCAGCCTGCTGTCATATGAGGGACACTAGAGCCACAAAAAGACCCCCTGGTGGGAAAAAATAAAAAATTGTGATTTTGTGTTTTTTGCTGCTTCACTTCATGACGGAGTCCCACAGGGTCCAGTTATCGGTTCCCTGCTTTTCTCTTTATATCTGCTACTTTTTGGCTTTATTCTCAGAAAAATGGACTTTCCTTCCATTGTATGTTTACGACTCCCAGATTTTTTCCCTTTTAGAAACACAAATGTTTTTCAGTTCTACGTTACAGCTGGTAAATTCTCTGATATCCACTGGAAACATGTTTGTTTTATGATCATTTTCACTTGTAGAACCGTGATTAAATGTTCGGACCGGTTTTAAGAAATCTCCAGCAGATTTACACACAATTCTTCATGGCAGTATTGGGATCTGTGTGCATTTTTTGAGAAAGATGAGTTTAAAATGTGGTTAATGCAGAAAGGATCTGCAGGCTGTTGATTTTAAAATCCAGAAAAATGAGTCGCTGGTGGCTCGGTTCTGAAAACTCCTGATACCTGCCTTTATAAAAACATGTCAATGCCTGTTTTAGACCCTTTGCCAGCGGTACCATTATTTTATTCATGATATGAGTGAATCAGTGTGGCGCATAATGCTTTTTATGCTATTCACACAGAGAAAAGAGATGGAGAGGAAATTGGGCGAAGTGCATGAAATGGAGACGCTGGGACAGAGAGGGTTAGAGAGAGTGGGAGTGAGACACAATGAAACGCAGAGAAAGAAACCAAAGAAGAGGAGCGGGAATAAATATACCGGATTCATGCAGGCGGCAATGAGGCCACCTGTCTCTGCTGCGCCAGAAAGGAAGTGAAAGTGCGGGTACTTCCTGCTAATGTATGTCCAAAACTTTCATAACCTCCTGCACACGTGACAAAACGCAACATTTAACTCTGGAACCAACGAACACGCCGAGAAGAAACAGGTTTTATGTTTCACTACAAAAATGTTCCGACTTTCTGTCTTTAAAGCTGCTTTCAGTGACAGACTAATGGAAAAAATCACCTCCCACACGACTCTTTTTTACTTAATTCACCGACGACGTGGCTTTCAATAACAGCTGATTCCTGCAGTTTTTATGAAATGATTGCAACTGAAAACACTTAATAAATGAGGGAAAGTGTCACAAGTTCATCCTCTGACCTTTAAATGGACATTTCAGTCTATATGGCAATCAATTATGAGGAAAATTAGAGCTAAAGAGCCAACGGGCCATGCTTTAGGTTATTACTTTATGTAGTTAACAAATGCCACAGCCAACAGCAGCAGCTACTAAAGGTGAGGCATAAAGCAGGAGTAAAACACACTAATTACATCCTCTAAAGACTTCAGATGTTCTGCTGAGGTTTAAGCTGCTCCTTAAACGCTTCACTAAAAAAATATTGCACTGGTTTCAGGAATCAGACCAGTTTAATTGCCTGCAGCCAGAAGCAACACCTGATGGGAAATGAGTTCAACTGCAGAGATTTTAATGTCCTGAAAGAGGCAAAAATCACCAGAACAGGCTGAACGGGTTTATAAAATATGATTTACAGGTAGAAAAGTTTAAAAAGGAGGCAATATTTATTTATGCTGAAAACTGAAGAGAAACAATCTAGTTATAGATCTGGAGTCAACGAGCAGCTTCAGTTATTCCAGCTGGAAACTAGAGATCATAATGACCTCTGACCTGAACCTTCAGCATCACCTAGAGACAATTAGAAAGTCGGCCTTCTGCCACTCGAAGAACATTTTCAGGATTTAATGAATGTTTCAGTGAGATCCATAGAAACTCGGCTTCTATGCAGAAAACTGCAAAACAACTGGAAGATAATTCTCTGTTATCACTTTTGTTTGTTCAACGTTTCTGGCTGGTTTGTATTTTCTTTCTAATCTAGACATGCTAAACCAATAAAACTTCCTTGCTTTATTTTAAATGGGAACACAGGAATGTCAGTATTTTAAATAAATTTGAAGCACCAACTGCAGCTGAATAGGAGCCAGTTGGTGGCTCCCATTCAGGCTGCAGAACCGAACATGACTGGAAATGTTCATTTTTACTGTTGGTGATATTAAAATAGTTACAGTTTATTGGGACTGATCCCTGAGGGACACCGTCTGCTGCAGTGCAGGTGGGAAACCTGGAACAGAACCACGGTGAAGCTGTAAAATAAATTTATTCCTGCTTCTTTTTGCTCAGTTTTACTCTGACTTCTGGAAATCTGGAAAAGTTTTCCAACTTGGAGTTAAATTCCTTCTTTATTTGATTTTTTTTCTGATTTTAAATTTTAAAGCAACATGGACCCAGATTTCCTCCTCCATCTCTCTCCTGCTTCTCCTCTTGTTTGTTTGGTTTCACCTCAGACTCACCCTTTGGCCCCTTCACTCCCCCCGACCCCCTGTCCTTCTCAGGTGATGATTACCTATCGATCAGCGGTTCACACAATCATTTGCTCAGTGCTCTAATTGCCTTTTCTCTCTGTGTGGGCTACACAGAGCCGGATCGATGGTGGGCTAATGAGAGGTGTTGTGCAGGAATTGGGCCGGTGGAGGAAGCTAACGTATGGCTACTGTATGTCAGCTGGAGCCCCTATGATGCCAGTAGCTTAGCTTCATTAGCGCCTGTGCAGTTTTGACCTTTAGTCATTTTTATCGATATCTCAGAGAATTATGCATCACATTAAAGCTCCAATTTACAATCCATTAAAACTCAAAGTTTTAAGTGATTTTCCCTCGATTTCATGTCAAAATCTGATGTTGGCATCAAAAGAGACCAGTAACGAGTTTCACTGAAACTCACGTTGCATGTAAATATTTTTACATCCATCCATTATTTTCATGGTATTTTTCAGCCATACTTGCAGATCTGTAAACGTCTCTCAGCTCTTCTGTTCCCAGCAGAGATCTGAGATTTGTTCATGTTTTTACACAAAAACAAGCAGCTCTGTGTGTCTCTGCTGCTGTTATCACGGAGTGTGAATGTTGGACCAGAGGAACACTTTAAAACCGAATCCCAGTGGAAATCTGGGCCAGGAAGCAGCTAGCGTCCTGCCATGGCCTGTTCTTCCTTCAAAAGGGGAAAAACAAGAGAGCATTTAGGAGATCAAGTTGAAAGCAGCCTGGATGAAGGCGAGGGAGGCTAAAAAGCGACACCATGGTCGTCATGGCAACCAGTGAAGGCCATCAAGCCGCCCACTGTTTGTTTGGGAGGGAAACAAAGCTTCTTCTGTTTGCTGAAACTGTTCCCTGTTGGGTAAGGTGGAGGATCTGTGGTGCTCTGGGCCTGTTGATGCTCTAAACTGATGCCTGTCAATCAATAAATCAATCAATCACTCGAGTCAATCAGGTTTACTAGTGAAGAACATTTCAGCAGCGAGGCGGTTCAAGGAGCTTTACACCAGGTTTAAAGTCCCTCCACTGGCTCCCTGTAGCTCAGAGAATAAACTTTAAAATACTGTTAGTTTATAAATCACTGAATGGTTTAACACCACAACACATTAAACATCTGCTGCTGTTGCATCAACCTTCCAGAACCTCTCAGGTTCTGCTAATCAATGCTGTTGGTGTCTAAAGCTGCTCCAACCAGCTGGCTTTAGTCTGGGTTTAAAGGAACTCAGGGTTTCGGATGTTTTTCAGTTTTCTAGAAGTTTGTCCCAGATCTGTGCTTCATAGAAGCTGAATGCTGCTTCTCCATGTTTGGTTCTGGATGCAGAGCAGAACCAGAACCAGCAGGTTGATCCAGCAGCAGATTTTTAATCTGTTCAGTGACTCATAAACTAACAGTATTTATAAAACTCATCCTAAAAAAATCACATTTGCCTTGGCACCAATCAGGGGCCACATAAACTTATCCTAAGGGTCACAAATGGCCCGCAAGCCGCTCTTTGGACCACTCTGCTGTAGTGTTTAAAGTTGCTGTTGCTGATGAATCAGATGAAGTGATAAAGAGTAGATGTAGAGTAGATCCCGTCTCTCTGCTCTCGGTGAGTGGGCTCATATCGATTTCCTCCGCTGAACTTCTCTCTCTCCCCCACAGACACAAACCGACGGAGAAGTTGATTAGGAGCGGCTCTAAATATATCCTCCTCCTCCTCCTCTTCCTCTTTTCTCTCTCCACAGCCCACTCACTCTCCCACTCCGGTTCAATCGCTCATTCTCTGCGTTTTCTCTCGGACTTTTCGCTGCCAAGCGTTTCTCCGGCTTTCCGTTCGCTCCGAGCGCTCCGTTCGTCAGGCCTCCCAGAAAACAGGCAGACGGAGCTGCCAAGTTTGGCTGAGAGGCCGAGGATGATTTCACTGGCATTACGGACGAAGACGAAGACGAAGATGTTTGGGTCGGATTAGTTTCTGATTGTTGAGGGAAGAAAGTTTAGTTTGTTCCCTGAGAGCAGCACAGAGAAAAACTCTGACTTTATTTCTGTCTGCATGACTCAGTTCACCTGAACACACCTCATACACTGAACACACACACACACTCTGAACACACCTCATACACTGAACACACACACACACTCTGAACACACACACACACTCTGAACACACACACACACACACACACACTCTGAACACACACTGAACACACACACACTCTGAACACACACACACACTCTGAACACACACACACACTATGAACACACCTCATACACTGAACACACACACACACTCTGAACACACACTCTGAACACACACTCTGAACACACACTCTGAACACACACACTGAACACACACACACTCTGAACACACACACACACACACACTCTGAACACACACTGAACACACACACACTCTGAACACACTCAGTCAGGAAACAACCCACAGAGTTTCTTCACACCAGGAATAAATAAATAAAGTTTCATGTTTTGGTCACTAACAAACAGGAAGTCATCGCTAAATATTCAAATCAAAACGTTTCAACTGGTTTTCTTGCCTGGATTACACCTGAACTTTGACTAGGACTTTGGTTTGTTTTGAAGCAGTTAGATGTTTTCCTTCTGGTTCCATCAGTTTCATCAGCAGCCCAGGCCATCATGCTGCCACCACCATGTTTGACTGCAGCTGCCATGTTCAGACTTAAAGGGACAGACATTGGGAACAGTTTTAGCTTTGTCCTGTCAGTCCACATGATGTTCTCCCTGAAGTCCTAAAGATGTTTTCTAGCTTTTTGATGACCTGATGGCGCCCTGGGCAGCAGCCCATATGGCTCATTTCAAACTGTTAAAC
Organism: Gambusia affinis; assembly: GCF_019740435.1. Classification (NCBI taxonomy): domain Eukaryota; kingdom Metazoa; phylum Chordata; class Actinopteri; order Cyprinodontiformes; family Poeciliidae; genus Gambusia; species Gambusia affinis. The sequence goes on along the minus strand of NC_057890.1, from coordinate 18,796,480 downwards.
AGCGTTAATGCAGGAAGAGGAAGTTATATTCAGAACTTCTCTTCACAATCTTTTGATGGCCAGACACTTTCCTTCCACTCAACTTTCCATTTTTATTCTAGGATATAAATGTGGTAAACAAAAGCAGCAAGTTTCTGAGATTTGCTGCCTTTATGGGAGTTATAGTTATCGAACTGAAGAGAAAAAGACTTGAAATAGACCATTTTGTATGTAGCAAAACTAAAATATAACTTTTAAAATAAATTTACTGAAATACAATAAGTTGTTGTGGATGTAGACGTTTAAAAAACACATTTGGATCAGAAACCAGTAAAAGTTGGATAGAATTGATTTCCAAACATAAAGCTAACATTAAGGACATATCAACTAATAATTGGCTAAAATACAATGCCCAAAAGCTAAAACATGTCTGAGTTTTAGGTTCAAAAGGAATAAATTGATTGTATTTGATGAAAATGCCTAAAATTAAACCAACAGAAAGTTTAAATCAGCTTTGGGTTTGAATGGAGATGATTTGTGGATTTGTTGAGTGTCCAGAGGAGAACGGAGAGTTTTGTCTACTTCGATGTCGGCTGTAGATGTATGAAGGCCATCAGACTGCGGCGCAACCATGTGACCAACCAACCGACCAACCAACTGAACAAATGACCAACCAACTGAACAAATGACCAACCAACTGAACAACCAACCAACTAAAAACCAACCAACCAACAACAAACCAACCAACCAACCAACTGAACAACCGACCAACTGACCAACCAACTAACCGACAAACCAACCAACTGAACAACCAACCAACAAAAAACCAACCAACCAACTGAACAACCAACCAACTAAAAACCAACCAACCAACCAACCAACAACAAACCAACCAACCAACTAAAAACCAACCAACCAACTAAAAACCAACCAACCAACTAAAAACCAACTAAAAACCAACCAACCAACTAAAAACCAACAAAAAAACCAACCAACCAACAAAAAACCAACCAACCAACTGAACAACCAACCAACTAAAAACCAACCAACCAACCAACCAACAACAAACCAACCAACCAACCAACAAAAAACCAACCAACTGAACAACCAACAAAAAACCAACCAACTGAACAACCAACTGAACAACCAACCAACTAAAAACCAACCAACCAACTAAAAACCAACAAAAAACCAACCAACCAACTAAAAACCAACCAACCAACAAAAAACCAACCAACCAACTAAAAACCAACAAAAAAACCAACCAACCAACTAAAAACCAACCAACCAACTAAAAACCAACAAAAAAACCAACCAACCAACTAAAAACCAACCAACCAACAAAAAACCAACCAACCAACTAAAAACCAACCAACCAACTAAAAACCAACTAAAAACCAACCAACCAACAAAAAACCAACCAACCAACTAAAAACCAACCAACCAACTAAAAACCAACTAAAAACCAACCAACCAACTAAAAACCAACCAACCAACTAAAAACCAACCAACCATCGTCCTGGCCGTCCGGTTCTCCTGGTCGTTTCTGCCTCTTAAATCTCATCTTCCCTTTGCTCAGCCAGCCGCTCGGCTCATTGTTTGAAACCGGAGCGATTCTCCTAAACGGAGCGTTTTTCAGACAATGAATGCGGGGGCGTATGGCTTTAGGCATATTTGACAGGATCAAATGACTTACAAAGAAAAGAAAATTCTGTCGTTTATGAAATAATCCCTCCATACTCATTTCATCCACATCCTTCTCCACGCCTGTTTTGCTCCTTCCTCTCATCTCCAGCAGCAGCTTCCTAAACGGATGGAGGTAAAATGAGAATCTGTATTCAGTGGGAGGTTTGAAGATAAACTGACTTTGTTTAGAATTGAAATACATATCACATATGCATGATGACATAAACCTCAAGGTCTGTCCTCAGATGTGCCTGATTTAGTGAAATAGAGACGCTGGGGGATGTACAAGGTGTTTATCATGCTGATATTGTTTGGCTGTGTGTGTGTGTGTGCGTGTGTGTGTGTGTGTGTCGGGCTTTGTGATGGTGAATACGGCTCACTGTGTTCTGCTTTTAATCTTTAATAATTGGTTTAGTGGTTTTAAACAGCAGGCTGCAGATTTAAAGCGTTTATAGAAAAATTGGTTTCATTGCTGGTGAAAATTGAAAAAACTCTTTTTTTCTTTTATTTTCTAAATCATAAAAACTGTTTATTGTGAAAGCGCCCTCTACTGGTGGATACAAAGATATCCAACCTGCTAGACTGACTGTTAGAATCCCTCCATGTCACTCTGTCCATGTATTTAGATCTTAACTCGAATCCAAGTCGAGCATAAGAACCTGCTACCAAAGGAAGACATTTTACATAAAATACATTTTTTATTTCAGGATTCTTTCAGAGTCACCCGGATCTGTTGAAACATTATTCTACAGAGCTGCATGCTAGATAGAAAACGTTGGAGCAAATGTTTGAGTGATGGAGGAAGGAAGATCTGTTGAGGTTTAATGAAGAAACTTTAACAGAACTGAAATGAGTTTAGTGAGAATCAGGTCTTTGGTGTTTATGCTCAGATTTCAGATTCACCATCAGATTTAGAGAAATGACACCAAAATAAACTAATTTATCTTAATTCAGAATTGAATAAAGAAAACAAACTTTACCCACTGTATTGAGAAAACTGCTTCCTCTGATCATGAATTATGTCTTCATGATCGTGGCTTCATACACAGATTTCAGCTCCTCAGAGAGAAACCAGACATGCAGTAGCAGAACTTGATCATTCTGGGTTAAACCGGTCCTGGTTCTGGTTCAAAGTGCAACCAGCTGCTCCACCGTGTAACTCAGTTCGTAGCTCTGCTTAACAGCTCAGAGGTACCATAAAATGTCATCTGCAAAGAGTGAAACTCTGAGTTTCCCTAACCAGAAATGATTTCTGTTTCCATGTCCAACCTAATGGGGAGGAAGTTTAAGAATGTTTTCCCTCGATAGCCTGGTAGAACCGGTTCTACTGGAACCAGAACTCCACCAGCTGCTGTGGTTCTGACCCAAACTAACCTGTCCCCCTCCTGGCCTGTGGGGGCGCTGCACCAACAACCACTGAAGGAAACCACACAAAAACCTCTGAAGACACTGAGAGCAACTTCCTTCTTCACCAGATGGAAACAAGATGGAGGCGTCAGATTTTAGTGTTGGAGGATTTCTCTTTAGTCTTTGGCTGAAGACCAGAAGACATTTCTGCTGCTAGTGCTAGGCTAGCATGTTAGCTTTGGTTGGATTTACCCAGAATGCCCTGTGCTGTAGTCCACTTCCTGCTTTTGGAGCGGTCTCTGGTCCGCTTGGCGTTCACATATGCATTTGAATCGAACCAGAGTTCACTTTAACCGAACCCAGATGGATGTTTGTAGACGAACCAGAGTTTGATTTTTATTTTCCTCAGCTTTTACCTCTGGACTTTTAGGACGAGTTGAATAAGAATCTTTGCATAAAGTGAGGAAGAAAGAAAAGAACAGAAGGAAAATCCACAGACAGCGAGGTGAAAACAGGTTCCTCTATTAGTACGGATTATAAATAAACTTCCCCTTAGAGCTCTCACCTGCCGGCTCTTCCATGCACACAGACATTTTTATGCATTGCTAACTTGTAAGTGTGCAGCAACACCTCCAGCTCGGAAGCAACAGGCCTGCCGTTGAGATTATCACACACAAATTACAACTGCAGAGTCGAGAGCTGAGCTCGCATTGATCTGTGGGTGTATACACGTTTAATTCCTGTGTGAGCACAGACAGAGGAGAAGGAGTCAGAGATGCTGTCAGCCATCGCCTTCCTCCTCCTCCTGCTCCTCTGTGAAGCAGATGTCCAATCGGGTCTATTTAAAGCCCGTGCAGGATGGCTGCTGATGCTGAGCGCCAGGCTGTAGCGTTGGATTACTGTTACGTCTTCAGCAAACAACGCTGGGCTCAAATTCTTAGCCCATAAATGACCTCTGAGCTCATTGTTTCCACAAAAAAAAATTCTTTACTGATAAACTTCAGATTGTGGATCTTTTGGATCAACAAACTGCAGCAGTTTTCCAACAATCCGACTCTGACGATTATGAGAAACAGACACGACTCTGACACTTCTCCTCTTTCTCCAAAGAGTGAAACGAGAGGAGCTGAGAGAAGGTGGGACTTGGCCGTTCGCTTGTCATTCTTCAGCAGAGATGATGCATCTGCTGCCACGTCGAGGAGAGAGAGGGAAAGAGGGAAGAAAGGCAGTTATCAACAGGATGTGGCGGTGTCAGACAGGAAGTGAGCGCTGACGGCTCTGCAGACACGGAGATGGACTGGCGGCTCAGTGTGGTCACTCTGACACCTCTGTCATTTTCAGCTCAACTAAGCAAAAGTTTGAGAAAACAAATAGAATATTCCTTAATTGCTTTGCAGCGAGGAAATGAGTTTAAGATGGTAGGATGTTCATTTGGAGACGCACCAATCAGTCCGCTGGATGATTTATTTTTACAGATACTGAAAATCTTTTTATTTTTTTTACACCTAATTAAATGCACCCAAACTGAAAAGTTCCAACATTTTAGGTCCATAAATGCATCAGTTAGACTCACTTTTATGAGTTTAATAATGACAAGAAATTACACAAACTAGATGGACGGATACTACCTTTTATTTTATTCTTTTGGTTAAAAACGTTTTTTTTCGCTTTTGTGTTATAATTTTTCAACTACAAAAATCCAAAATGGCTGATCAGACTTTAAAGAAAACTGGAAATTGATATCGACAAGAAAAACCTGATCAGCTCATGTCAAAGTTTCATCTTCCACCAGAAAGTGTTTTTCTTTAACTGGAGTCGTGATTTCTGAAAACTTTATTCTGTCAAAATGCAGCCAAATATTTTCTAAATGATCATAAAAACATATTAATCCACGCTAACGAAAGAGCTGCCATAAATCTGCAGAATAATCATTTTCAGACAAACATTTGTGTCACATGGAGACGATGTCGTTGCTCCTGGTTTCATCCAGCGATGCTCCATGAAGCTACAAATGATTTAAACTGATTTCTGGAGATTAAATGGATCATAACTCAAAAATGACCAAATTATAGAACAGAGATTTAGCTTACACTTGAGGAATGGCTTCACCCCCACGATGTCGCTGCCCATAAATGATAACAGTTCTGATTTTATTTAGAGCTCAGAATAGAAATTTATACTTTTTCTGGTCAAACTTTTTCAAAATGGTTAATATTTCAGATTTTTCAAGCGGAGACATTTTTAAGCGATTCATATATATTTATTATATTTATATATATTGAGTCAATAATGAGTGGGTCATCCACTTTTTCAGTTCATCAACTTTAGTTACAAATCTGAAAAAATTGATCAACAGATTTTCAGATTCATGAAGCTCAAAGAAATCAGCATTTTATTGTTTATTTGCTTTACATCCCATAATAATATAAAGACTGAATTATTCCTCAGGGGTTTATAAGAAAGTCTGAGATTATTAAAACCTTCATCTGGAAACAAAACGGGGGCCGATATCCGCCCAGGGCACCGTTCACACAAGAACCGCCTCTGAGTCATTCTGAAACCTAAACAGAGTTCTGGTTTTCCTCCACAAATGGATTTTAGTTTCATATTTAGTAATGAAACCAATTAGAACAGTTTGAAATGAGAACATTTTATTAGTGAACGAAGTGGATGATCTCTGCCTGTTTCCTCGGTCAAAGTGTGAACCCAAACCGAAGCAACAGAAAACCAAACGGCACAGAAACCGTTTTCTGGTTACATTCTGGAACATCGGACTGATGCCGCTGCATGGCTGCGTTTCCTGCAGCAGCTGCCAGCTTCTGGAGGACGGAGCAGAGGAAGCTCTGAGCCGCGGCTGCTGCGCGCAGACGGGGATCAGGAGGGGGCGGAGAGAGAGAGAGAGCGAGAGAGAAAGGGAGGGAAGGAGAGAGAGAAAGGGAGGGAGGGAGAGAGAGAGAAAGGGAGGGAGGGAGAGAGAGAGAAAGGGAGGGAGGGAGAGAGAGAGAAAGAGAGGGAGGGAGAGAGAGCAGTGACAGCGCTCGTCACCCTCTGAACAACCAGGACGGTTCGCATCCCTTCCTTCTCTGTCATTCGCAGACGGACTTTACAGCCTTTGCGCCGCTTTTTTCTTTCGCTGGTTTTTCTGCTGCTCCTCCTCCCGCCCTCTCCCGGTGCTGCCAGCCCCGCCAGCCGACCATGGTTTCTATAATTTCAGACCTGGACCCTCTGAAAAGCTGGAACGTGTTAAGGTAAGCGGCCGGGAGTTTCTCCACACCGCAGCCGCGGCGCGGAGCGCGGCGCAGCGCGGTAGCAGCGGGAAAGTGCGGCGCGGCGCTCCGAGGAATGAAGGGTGGGACGCGGGGCGCAGGCGGCGAGGTCGCGGCCGCGCTGCGTAATTACGCACAGTTTGCGCTGCTTTCCGCTCTGTCCATCTCATTAACCCTCACCTCCTTCATTCCCAAACTTCTCCCATTTCAGCCTAAAAGTGGGAACAGGACCCCCCCCCCGAGCCCCCCAGAAACAATCCGCCCCTCCAGGAATTTGTCCTGAAACATTTCCTCATGGCTGCCTGCCGCAGCGGCTGCTGCTGAACAACATTACATCTCATCTCCAGCGTTTAGTCCAACACACACACACACACACACACACACACACACACTCCCTGGAACAGAGCTGATCCTCTGTGAAATGCATGAGGTCAAAGGTGAAACATGTCTGTCAAACAGCTATTAAAGTCAAAGTGAGGGAGCTGCTGCCGTCATTAAGCATCTCAGCCCATGAATATTTCAGCCCGTTTGATAAATAAGTCATTTTCCCCCCCGACTCGCTCAGCGGGGGGGCTGGGGGGGGGCGAACCCCTAAAGACCCTCCCATTACTCCTTCAATGCTTCCTCTCCTCTTTTGTCATCCCACCATCATCATCCTCCAACCCAAAACAGAAAGGAGTCTGAGGCGAGAACAGGGAGGTTGTGATGTCATTCCCAAACATCTGACCCCAAACTCCTGGATGATCACTGATAGATAATCACTGATTGATAATCACTGATAGATAATCACTGATTGATAATCACTGATAGATAATCACTGATAGATAATCACTGATTGATAATCACTGATAGATAATCACTGATAGATGATCACTGATAGATGATCACTGATAGATGATCACTGATAGATGATCACTGATAGATAATCACTGATTGATAATCACTGATAGATGATCACTGATAGATGATCACTGATTGATAATCACTGATAGATGATCACTGATAGATGATCACTGATTGATAATCACTGATAGATAATCACTGATAGATAATCACTGATTGATAATCACTGATAGATGATCACTGATAGATGATCACTGATTGATAATCACTGATAGATAATCACTGATAGATAATCACTGATTGATAATCACTGATAGATGATCACTGATTGATAATCACTGATTGATGATCAGATTCAGGCGTCAACAGGTGGGACGGTGTGAGTCCAGCTCTGACTCGTTTCCCTCCGCTGCTCTCTGAAGTGGCGGCGTTTTACTGAAGAGCCGCTTGCTGCCGGGTCGTTGCTCAGGAACAGAACGCCAACATGGTGGCATCAGGACGGGAACGCAGGAACCCGTTCTCTGACGGCCATGACGGGAGGAAGATCAGCAGGGTGTGTCTGCTCCTCTTCCTCAGTCAGGAGAAGCAGACGAACATGAACTCCACATTCCTACACACACACACACACACACCGCCTCCTGCAGCTCCACTCTGAATAGACAGCGCACACAGCTGGGGCTTGACCTTTGACCCCACCATGTTGGATGGAAGTCAACGTAAAGTCCCCATGAAGACACGGCTGCGTGTGTGTGTGTGTGTGTGTGTGTGTGTGTGTGTGTGTGTGTGTGGGTGTGTGTGTGTGTGTGTGTGTGTGTGTGTGTGTGGGTGTGTGTGGGTGTGTGTGTGTGTGTGTGTGTGTGTGTTTATCTCAGTTCAGCTCCAGTGAAATTTGAGTTTATTTTGATTCAAATCAGTGAATTTTCAGACGAACGTCTTTAAATCTCCTGGTGGAGTTTGATTCCCGTCCAGGGAGGTGAGGACAGCGTGTCCTCCTCACTTTTAGCTTCCTGCATCAGAATGTGACGCAGGATGAGATGATGGTGAAGTCGAACTATTTCTGTGGTTGTCTTGGGTTGATGGATCAAAAACCAGTTGATGTCGTCCTCCGTGTTTGATTCCCGAATCCTCCACATCGCCACTCGTTTCTCCCCTCGTTGCCTCCTCGGCCGCCGGGTTCGGCCCGTAGACGTCGGTCCGACAGGGAGGCGTGTTGGTTAGTGGCTCGCCGTCACGGCGGAGGAACAATCCGGCATTCAGCGTCTGGGTGATGGAGGCGGACAGTCGGCCCGACGGAGAAAAGAGTTCTGATCTCCTCCGATCTCTGGAGTCAGAGATGATCAACAGCTCAGACGGGAAACGAAGGCACCAAAATACAGGAATATTTTCTTAAAATACAAACGATAAATTATTTTAATAAGTAAAATTAGTTTGAACATTTTCTGATCTGCATCCTGGAGGGTTTCTGCGTTTCAGCTCGTCTGCTTCAGGTGAACATAAACGGAAATATTCCCGTCTCCGTGCTGACTCACTCCCAATCCACCACAGCGCTGCGTTCGCAGGTTTCCCACTCTGCAGTGTGTGTGTGTGTGCGGGTGCGTGCGTGTGTGTGTGTGTGTGCGTGTGGGTGTGTGTGTGAGAGGTTTCTGTGTTCTCGGACTCTTTGTTCTCATCCTGTTCTCTGCGTTCGCTGCCTGTTCCAGCTTTAGTCTGGTTTGATTTCCTCCAAAAGTGAGATTGCCCTCCGCAGGCTTTCAGATCACACACACACACACACACACGCACACACACCCCCACACACGCGCGCACACCCACACACACGCGCGCACACCCACCCACACACACAGATGGAGGACATTTTCTGTCTCTTTGATGTTATGTCTGACTAAAACAAGTGTTGTTTCTTGTTGCTGCAGATGCAGAAACTGCATTTTTATTTATTTCTGTATTTTTCTCAGTCAACAGCAGCCGCAGGGATTTCTAACACAACTGTAACACACTCAGCGGTGTGTGTGTGTGGGGGGGGTGTGTGGGTGCGTGTGTGTGTGTGTGTAGGGGTGTGTGTGTGTGTGTGTGAAGGTGTTGCTCGTGTTGTGAGGACACAAGTCAACATTAAGTGCTTTAATTCAGACCTTAAACTGTGTTTAATGTCTGCCCTCCGTCGCGTTGATTAGTGAAAATTAATCTTTTGTGAAGATGATGTTAATTGTTTTTTGTTTTTTTTGTTTTCATCATTTGATTTCTCTGTTTGCAGCTTTTATTGTCGTCTTCTCTCTGTGGTTTCTGCCCTTCCTCTCTCTCCCAGTGCCGTAACAAACTGCTGGGGGCCGCGGGCACAAAGGCCCCCACTGCAAAGTTTAATTTATTTTATTTAAACATTTTTATTAATTGCACTTATTCATACAGTTTTTAGACATTAACGAATATTTATACTTAAAGAATCCATTTTTTCACAGAATATTTTTTATGCCCACTTTTAATTTTGCTATTTATTAATTGATTAAGATGTTTTAATATCATTTTCACCTTGCAGAAATGATATTAATGATACTAATGTATTACTTTTAGTTTTGCACCCTTTATAATTCAGTTTATTCCATATAATTTTATTTTTTCCACTATTAATCTTTGATTTGCTTTCATTTTTTTGCTTGTTTTTTTGCCCCTGCCTGATGTGTTGGTCACATGTCTGCATATAATTTATAAATTTTGACCATTTATTTATTCATTTTAATAACCTTTGACCCACCAGCCTTCAGAAGTGTAACTGTGTATCCCTCTGTCTTTATCACTGTTTTTCCACCTGTTTTTATTTTTATCTCCGTCTCATTTTCAGTTTTTTCCCAGCGTTCCCTCCTCCCCGGTTCTTCCACTGGAGCTTCGCCGCGCGCTCATAACGCCGCCAGTCCAAAGTGACAAATCTGTTTAATAATGCACCGCCTGCAGCGTGGCTCCTCACACTCCGCTGTACACGCAAACACACACACGTTCACACTAATCACTCCCTCCGGCTGAGTTTTAGTGCTTTACTTTGTTATAGTCTGATTCTCAGAGGTATTGCATGAGGCAGCTCTGAACCTGAGAGTTTCCCCCAGCGACCAACCAAACGCTTTATGTCGTTTGGATTAACAGACACAAGTGCAGATTTCTTCCTCCTGTTTTTATTTTACTCTCAGCTCCTCACTGCAGTTATCTTCATGCAGATCTGACCTCTAGGTGGGAAAATTAATCTTGTTTGACTAAAAAAATCTGTTCTTCTTTGTGACCAAATGGAGTTGAGAGATCAGGATGAGAGGAAACAGAACCCTGGCGATCTGCCCGGGGAAAGAGAAGAGGGGGAATATCTCCTTGTGTGAGAGTGATGGATGCTGGAAGTGAAGCCAAAACCAGAAAGAAACGGGCTGGAACGTGGTAGTGAGTGTTTGTCAGGGGTCACGGCGACAGGTCAGAGTGAGGCAGAGCAGCACCAAATCACACAAACTCATCTTCATCGCCGTCTATTTTACCTTCCTCATATGCTGCTGCTTTTCATTTGCTTAAATATAAAAACCTCTGTAGGCTGAAGCAGGTTTTTTAATCATCCTGCACTCTGACACGTTTTCTGCAGATTCACATGCAGAACTAAATGAGCGTCATCAGAGAGCTGATGAATTCTGGGAGCTCCGGCGCTCCGCTCCGCTCGCCTCGCTCTCTGGGCGACGGACGTGTCATGCTGCGAGTGTTGCCCTGCAGACTGCGACCCGAAAGAGAGGAAACAAAGGGCGATCAAAAACAGAGGCGTCTGAGGAAAGGAGGCGGGAACAGGAAGTGAAGCTGACAGATTCCAGGTAGAAACGCCTCCATGTTGGGTTCTGGCAGCCGGAGCCGGAGTTAGCCTGGACTTGGTGTCTTTTTTTATTGCTCTCCATTAAATAGATGCACATGCTGCTGAAAGTGGAACAGCGCTGCAGGGTGGAGTCCTTCTAGCAGGAATATTTGTGTGATGTAATAGACTGAGCTGATTCTCTCCAGATCCAGCTGGTTGTGCAGAAAAACCCCCGTTCAGCCGCCGCTGCAGAACCGATCATGTTCTCTAGCTTCCAGTTTAAAACACAAAACCTCAATCAGCAAGAAAACAATCTTGTCTTTTTCTGCATTTCCACAGTTTGACCTTAAAGTTAACATCTTGTATCTGCAGACCAGGTTAAGTTTTCTGGAAACAACTTTATCCTTCAAAGATCTTCCTCCCATAGATAATTCAAACTTTTCCTGTTGGAACTGAAAGTCCAGAACCTGAACCAGAACCAGAACCAAAGACATGATTGAAAGAGAACCGTAGCTTCTCCTGAAGACAAAATTCAAGTGAAACCTGCGTTCTTTGTTACGCACAGCAGGGGGCAACACATAAATGATCAAAGTTATTATTTAAATAATACAAAACCTGAAATCAGTCATGATCTTTAAGTTTAGGATAGAACGGTTGGTAAAGGAAGAGTCAGAGATCTGATTTCCTTTTTAACACAAAAAACTGAATTAATTTTGTTTTATTAATTATATGATTGGTTCTTAAGCTAAAACATGTGGAACGTTTCAGTTCTGATGCATTTAAGGAACAGAAAAACAGTTCTGTCAACAAACAGTTCATTCATGATGGAAACAAATGTTTTCTGTTCAGTTCTCATGTGAAATCCTTCCATATTTCAGACCATTTCAACTTTTATTACTTCCTGAAATAGTTACAATCCTTCTGGTTCTTATCGGCCATCTTTGTTTTGGGCCAATGTCTGGACTGAAGGAAAACCTCTGCAGACTGCAGCCAGGGGGCGCTCTACACACACTACAACTCGGAGGAAACATCTTCGACTACTGTTAAAAAAACAAAAAACTAAAACCTCTTCAGGTTGCATCTTATGTTTGATTAATTTATTCCCATCAGGTTTGCTTGTTGTCTCTTCCAGAATCACTAACGTCTGATTTAGTCGGAGCACTTCACCTTCATTAGCTGCAGCTTTACTGTTTGTGCTTCCAGTTTAAGTTGCATTATTGCGCCGCCACCAGAACCAATGGGAAGCTTTGCATTGAGCTCATGAGTTCCTGATTTGACTGGAAACAGACGATCAGATGAAACGTTTTAGCTGAAACCAGTGGCTGAGCCGTCAGCTTCATGGTTTCCAGCTGAATTTCTGCCTCTCAGTTGTTGTTCTAGTTTTGTGTTTTTATAATGTGAAGCTCTTTGAACTGCCTTGTTTCTGAATTTATTGATTGATTGATTAGTATTGAAGGTTCCAGCATCAGGTGGAGGAGTTCCAGTATAACCAGTGATGGTTGAGTAGAGGTCAACAGATTGGGGTTTTATCAGTTGCCATGGCTACCACCTGGTCTGTTGTGGGAAAAAAGAATCTAAAATAAGTTATTGTAGAAGAGGTTTATGTTTCTAAGCTGTTTTGAACGACGATCAAAACTTCTGGACAGAAACATAAAACATCTTGATGTCGGCTGTGAAGCACGGCGGTGGCCGCCTGAGGCTGTGGGCCTGTGGAAGCTTCATCAGAATTGGTCTATATCAAGTTTTTTGCTACTAACAGCGTCTGTACATGAATATAGAAGAATGGGGTGTTGTGATTTTTGCCATCAATAACGAGCGTTGTGACGTTTTGAACTTGATTGTTTTTAACCTGGAGGTTGGAGGGGGTGTACTTACTTTTAGCATGACTGCATTTGGTGTTTTATGTTTTCCACGACTTGCCAACATGAACACGAGACCCAGAGCGACGACTTCTCTCCAACCTTTCTCCACCTTCATCAGGCCTCGTTTCCCTGGCAACGCATAAAACACTGCCTTCATCTGTCACTAATAATTTATAATCCTAGAACATTTCTTCAGAAACTCGGTGAGACAGCATGATGTAACCCCGAGAGGTCGGCCATCTTGTTGTAGCTGCCACATTATTTCTGTGAAATCTGCAGGATTTGAGTGTTTGGTGGCGGTTCTGCTTTCATTTTTACAGAATATGATCAACTTCTCTTTCACTGCAGACTGAAATGTTTAGCATTTCACAATTTCTGCTTGGATTTCCAGGAGATTCACAGTCATCATCCAAAATGAGGATGTAAAAGCTGCAGCTTGTTTCTGTGTTCTGTGTAGAAATGCTGACTCTTTAGTTTTTGATTTGATTTATTTATTTCAAATGAGTTTTTAAAAAAAGCAAACAGTTGGGCAGAAGAACCATGGGCACATAACCAAGAACAAAATGATTCTCTTATCTGGACTTTCTGTTTGGAAACTGTTGAAAGTTCAAACCACTTCAGCAGAACATCTCTAATTATTATCTTTTATTATTTTATTTTATGTTGAAAGCTCATCTCTGCGTCGCTTGGATTCAACTCCCAGTTCCTAAAGTCTGGATCAGTGATCAAACAGTTCAGTGTGATTAAAGGAATATTCCAGAGTATTTTAAGGCGTTTACCTCGGATCGTCTCCAGCTCACAAATACTGAACTGGTTGATAATTCTGCTCTGGAAACATTTAAACTAACTTACAGCTGAAGTGTTCAGATATTTAAACGATCCAAACCAAAACCTGATTATAAAGCGTTTAACTAAAATGTTTTTCAACTTGATATTTTTCTACAGACGAAACTAAAAGCTGGATTTTGAGTTAAAGGTGGAGCAGCTAAATATCGGCTTTTCTCTCTAATAAATATCTGATGTTAGATTCTAATTTGAACCACTTCTGTCCAAATGCTCCCTCCTGGGTAAAAAGCATCAGTTTTAAACAGAGACATGTTTCTCCTGTTTGATGCGGAGCGGGTTGCTGTTGCTGTGGTTACGGGCCGCTGACTGCCAGAGAAAAACTTTAAACATGTTCCTCGCTCGCTGCCGCTGCAGCCGTGTTTTCTTTGTGTCAGGAAGCAGAAGAGCACTTGTCTGCGCCACTTTGTCGTTGAGAGGATTTACCTGATAGCGGGTTATTTTTGGATTGCCACTGATACTCATATCTTGTACTACAACTCTCCATCTTTGAAATGAAATTGCTTTCATGTCAGGATGTCTTTTGTGTTTGGTTTTTTTTTCACTCCAAGGACACATTTGAGAACTTATTTTGGAATCATGTCTGACTAAAACTGAATTAGAAAAAAGAAGAAATAAGTAGAGAGGATGTCAATGTTTATGTGAATAAATCAGGGCTGGGAAATTTGATATCAGTCACATTGTTACGGTAGAAAAACCTGCCTGGAAAAGGAACTTTATCTCGATACGCTAACATGCTAACGCTGATAAACATTTAAATAAATCAGTGGAAGTTTTTCTGAGCATTTTCAAAAGGATCATTTTCTTTTTAGGATTTTAAAAAGACAAAATACTAAAATGAATCTTGTTTAAAATATTAAACAAGACTCTTTAGTTTTGCAGGTTTTTTGTTTTTTTTATTTAGCATCTTGTGACACTAAAGTTCTGTTTAATTTCTGTTTAAATATTTTTATTTTCCATCTGGAAGCTGATTTCAGTTTTTATTAGCCTACATTTCCATTGATCCGTTTTATTTTCTTTGACACATTAAACATATTCATTTTGTGTAAATATGTATTTTTTAAAGTAGCGACTTTATAGAGGAAGGTAAAAATGTAAAAACCTTGTTGAACAATATGCTGAATGTTGTCGGTGATATCGTTATCGAAGTATTGAACGTTTTTTTGCCCATAATAAATTTACACTAGATGAGTTTATCTGTATCAAAATGTCCGTATATTTATTTATGTGTAATAAGAAAACTTTGATCACAAACATCAACACAAGCGTTGCTTAGATTTTGTTTCTTCTTTCTGAACTTTTCTTGAAGTCCTGATGAACAGATCAGAATCCGACCCGCTGATCTTTTCCAGCAGTTTTAGTTTTTATTGTAGTTTTGGTAAAACAATCATTTCATTGCAGCTGATTTTCCTTCATCAGTGGAGTTTTGTGCTGTTCCTGCTGGCTTCGGGTCTGTGAAGTTCTGACTGGTTCTGATTTGGGATCAGCCCATGACCTTTAAACTTCTGGCTTACGACCTTTAAGGTTTTAACTAGGCCATTGACGTTGACCTCCACTGATGAAGGAAAGAGTTTCTCTCTACTAACTGACAGATTGCAGCTTCTTTTGTTGTTTTTAAACTTTATGCAAAACGTTTTCTCATGTTTCTGTAAATGAAACATAACTTATAAAAATCTTCAGGTCCTGTTTTCTCTGCCTTCCCTCAGGATTGGTGAAATCAGACATATTGTGATAACCTCTGCTGTTTCTGGTGTCAGACATGCTGAACGTGCAGCTGAGCTTCACCACCAGCAGAATGACATCATTTCCTGTGCGCTGCCCGGCGCGGAGTTTGGATGTTTCAGGCCTTTGGGCTCCTGCTTGTCTGCACCATTAAATCCAGACTGAAGCGTGAACGTATGGCCGGCTATTAAACCGCAGTCACACACAGAAGAGCTCTTTTATAGACGAACACGTTTCTGCCTAATGGCTCTTAGAGTGGAGTATATCTGACATTTTAAATGAAATCCCTCGGAGCAACGGCGTCTATTAAAACCTTTACTGAAATCTCTCCATTTGTCACTTTTCATGTGATGAGGAGGAAATTTGGATTGCAACCTGAAATTCTCAGCTTAGTTACGAGATCAGGGTAATGGTGTCAAGCACGGTTAACCTGCTGCTGCAGCGCCTGCTGGACTCGACATCATTACAGCCTTTTGCTGCTTAATGGCGGCCTGAGGGTGGAGTCGGTCCTCAGCGGGTCCCCCACCACCCTGACACATTAACGTCGAGTGCTACTCGTATCTGCAGCTCTTAGCTTCCCGTCTCCCTCCATCATCACCTTTGTGCTCCAGTCCAATCTCCACGTTCCGTCGGCTCATTTTGAGTCGTAATTGGACAGGAGTCCCCGGAGACGTTCGTCAGCACGCCCGGCGCCGGCGCAGCAGAAACACTCAGAGTCACGGTGGATGAGCACTGATCGCTGTCCAACACCCTCTAACCGCTGGAGACCGGATGGAGACCGGGTGGAGTCCGGATGGAGACCGGATGGAGACCGGATGGAGACCGGAGGGAGACCGGATGGAGACCGGATGGAGACCGGAGGGAGACCGGATGGAGACCGGATGGAGACCGGAGGGAGACCGGATGGAGACCGGGTGGAGACCGGAGGGAGACCGGATGGAGACCGGATGGAGACCGGATGGAGACCGGATGGAGACCGGCTGTAGACCGGAGGGAGACCGGCTGTAGACCGGATGGAGACCGGAGGGAGACCGGAGGGAGACCGAATGGAGACCGGATGGAGACCGGATGGAGACCGGAGGGAGACCGGATGGAGACCGGATGGAGACCGGAGGGAGACCGAATGGAGACCGGATGGAGACCGGATGGAGACCGGAGGGAGACCGGATGGAGACCGGAGGGAGACCGGATGGAGACCGGAGGGAGACCGGAGGGAGACCGGATGGAGACCGGATGGAGACCGGAGGGAGACCGGATGGAGACCGGATGGAGACCGGATGGAGACCGGATGGAGACCGGATGGAGACCGGAGGGAGACCGGATGGAGACCGGATGGAGACCGGAGGGAGACCGGATGGAGACCGGATGGAGACCGGAGGGAGACCGGATGGAGACCGGATGGAGACCGGATGGAGACCGGATGGAGACCGGATGGAGACCGGATGGAGACCGGATGGGAGACGGAGGGAGACCGGAGGGAGACCGGATGGAGACCGGATGGAGACCGGAGGGAGACCGGATGGAGACCGGATGGAGACCGGATGGAGACCGGATGGAGACCGGATGGAGACCGGAGGGAGACCGGATGGAGACCGGATGGAGACCGGATGGAGACCGGCTCAAACCGCAGCGCAGCTGGAACCAGGCCGGTCAAGCCGGTCAGGCCAACAAACGGCTTTTACCGTCACAAACGTCTCCATGTTGAGATCTGACTTATTGTTGGAAAGAGAAATCCCAATTAATGACCATTAAAACCTCCAGGATCAAAAATGATGCTCATGTGAAAGTAGCTGACCAAGAAAAGTTACATCATTAAAATATAAAGTTGATGAAAATGACAGTAAGGCATAAAACTGAAAAAATGATAAAATCAGAGAAAACTTTAAACTGCTGGTGTGTCAGAGTCTGGTGAAGTTTAGGAAAAATAAGAAAAATAAAAAGTACAGATTTTAAAAATACTCCTGGCAGAACATTTTTTCCAAATAATTGTAAGTAGTTCAAGTTAATTTCTCCACTTTGTTCAATAAAACATCATTAAAAACCAATAAATTAGAAAACATTTAATGTGTGCAGCTTATTGATATAATTCTCATTTCTTCTCCTGAAGAGGCTGATATAAAATGTGAATAATTTTCATGAAAATTATTCATGATTTTCTCTTTATGTTGCTCAGGATGCTGGGAAATCACCAGTGGATCTGAAGAACCGACTGGATTTCATTTAGTTTTATGAATTAATGTGTTTGCTCCAGAAACTGGTCAGACGTTCTTGGTAAATGGTTTTGCAGTGCAGTGTGGAAAGTGTCCAGTATTCCAGGACTGGCTCCTCCTGGTCCGATCCGGACCGGCCGGGATGTTCTGCAACCAGAACCAGTTGAACTGTCACTTTATCACCTGTTGGGTAAATCTCGCCGGGTCCGGGTCCGGTTCCATCCTGGATGATTCCTGGACGAGGCGTTGCTTTCTCTGCAGCAATCTGCTCTGCTCTCAGGTTGCAGATTGACAGCGCCGTGTTTGGATCTCTGCCCCGGCAGCTTTAGTTCTGGTAATCTGTCCGATGAGACGGGCTCATCGGAGGCCGGGAACATTTGGAGCAGCAAACAGAGGCTGGAGAACATCCTAAAAGCTCCTCTCTTACTGCCCACAGCTCAGTCCCAGCTATCTCCAATCTCTCCTTATCTGCTCTGCTTTATTGCTGATTCTTGACAAGCACTTGACAGCTGAGGGGAGGGGATCGGCCCGAACGGGTCGGTCCCCGGCGCACACCTACAGCTCCCCCCAGAGGCGGCTCTCTGAGCGCGGGGAGCAGGTTGTTCAGTTCTTGCTGAAAGGCTCCCAGATGGTCTGAAATGTTTGTTTTATGGAGCCGTTTTCAGTTCTGACCTGAACAATCACTGCTGAGGGCCTCGTGTGTGTTGTCTCAGGTGTGTGTGTGTGTGTGTTGTCTCAGGTGTGTGTGTGTGTGTGTTGTCTCAGGTGTGTGTGTGTTGTCTCAGGTGTGTGTGTGTGTGTGTGTTGTCTCAGGTGTGTGTGTGTGTGTGTGTGTTGTCTCAGGTGTGTGTGTGTGTGTGTGTGTTGTCTCAGGTGTGTGTGTGTGTGTGTGTGTTGTCTCAGGTGTGTGTGTGTTGTCTCAGGTGTGTGTGTGTGTGTGTGTTGTCTCAGGTGTGTGTGTGTGTGTGTGTTGTCTCAGGTGTGTGTGTGTGTGTGTGTGTGTTGTCTCAGGTGTGTGTGTGTGTTGTCTCAGGTGTGTGTGTGTGTGTGTGTTGTCTCAGGTGTGTGTGTGTGTGTGTGTTGTCTCAGGTGTGTGTGTGTGTTTGGATGCAGGAATGACGAGGAGGCCATCAGTGAAACGGTTCTGCCAGCGGATAAAAGCGGCGGCTTCGTTAATAATTGAAAGATACTTAACGACAGGAGCGCTGCCTCGTAAGACGCTTTTAATAACCAGGAAGGTTTCATATTTCTCCTCTCTTCCTTTTCCTCCGCTCTCACCGTTTCGCCTCCTCTTCTTCTTCTGTAGACGCTCTCAGCGCTCTATTCATCAGCAGAGGAATGCTGCTGCAGAGGCTTTCAGAAACAGCGAGGTGTTTGTGTGTTTGCACTATTAAAGTGGCTGCATTGTGCTGCAGGTGAGAGCTGAGCGTTGGCGCTGCCAGCCGTCCCTCTGTCTCTGCTTCTGTTTATGGAGACGCTCCGTCTCTACTCTTAATGCGCTCACCGCTCACCCTCATTAATTCGCTTGATGGTCTTTGATTTGCCGGGCATCACTAAGTCGCATTAAGAAATGTATTTCTCAGCTCTTACTTAACGACGCTTCCAGAACCGACGCAATTAAATGCACATTTAAATGCTGGAGGTTTCCCTCTAAATTCATGAGCAGAGACAAGCGCTTGATTAGCGCCCCACAGAAAATTAGGCAGCGAGGGAAAGGTGAATGCTGATGTTTTTTGGCGCCGTCTTTACTGAGCTTTCTAGTTGAAAGCACACTCTTCATCCTGTTATACCAAGCTAATAAAGCATCTGCAATTATGGTGTTTTTGGAAAATGGGACTAATTGTTCTGCAAAGTAACCCAAGTGGAAAAAATTCACATTTTGTTTCTGTTTTCCTTGAAGAGAGAAGTTTGCAGTAAGAGATGTTTTCACAGTTTACTCTCCAGAAATATTTTATCATTAAAGACTTTTAACATTTGAACATTTAGAGTGAATGATGAGCAGCAGCTCATCTCCTCTGTGTTTCATAAACTTCCTGTTAAAATCTCTTTGGACGAGTTAACGCTGCAGGTCGTTCTTCTGGAACCAGAAATAATCCTCAGATCTCAGATTAAACTCTCTCAGTCTCACATTAGTCTGAAGTTTTTCTCCTTTAGTATCGAATGTTTTTGCTTTTTCTTTTTTGTAAATAAAATCACTGACTTTATGGTGCTATTTTAGGAATTTTTCAATAGTTTAACTTCTTCTAACGGTTCCCTGCTGCTCTTCACTCTTTAGGAATAGTCCAGATTATTAATCCAAACGCCAAAATCCCCCCAAAACATTAAAACTAATTTCTGATCTGTGGATCTCAGTGGATTTCTACAAAAATATAAACTTCCTTCATTTCCTGAGTGTATTAAAGTCAGATAAATAATTTTCAGGGACAAATTTCACCTGCATTTAGATAAAATCCACAAATACTTGAAAGCCTCCATAAAACATAAAACTGTCTGTTTTAACAGAATCTACATTAAAATGTTTTATTACATTTTAATAAATGTAATAAAACATATATTAAAATGTTGCACAACCCGTTAACTACAGACTTCCTCATTTCACTCTTGGTTCAGCCAATCAGCACCAAGGATCATTTGGAGTCACAGAGAAATCCACCAATACTGAACTGCAGACTGGAGAGGGTCCAGTGGACCAAAACCAATGAATACATTTCATATCTTTTATGTTTCATTGGTCAGATCGATTGAACAGCCTGATCAGTTCATCTATTGACAATGACAGATCTTGGATCAATTCCTGCTTCAATGAGCTTCAACCTGCTTTTCCTTCAGCAGTGGAGTCTTGGTGTTTGTGAGGAAAGTAAACAGTATCAGTTTAACATGTATATTTTTAAATACAGTTTTGCTTTAAATGTTGTTGTCAACAATAACTGCACCATCTGCTCAACCGTTTATTCCTTCTCTCTGCAGTGAGGAAACAGATAATTTGTCTCCGTGAATAAAAACAGATAAATTCAAGGTTTCTGTTATCTTACTCTTACATCAAAAGAAAGTTATGTTCATCATATTTCCAGTTTTCTTCGTCACACCGAGCTGTTCTTCATCTTTCTGTTTATTAGATTTATATCAGAAACATTAAAACTGAAAGTACAGCATGTGCTGTTTCAGGGTCAGGGACGCTACGGCAGGTGTTGAGGCTCAAATCTTCACCTCCGTCCAGCTTCGTAAATCTTCAGTTTACAGTCAAACGCCCGTCCGTGTGAAAGCGGCAGCTGCAACTGAGAGCGGAGGCGTTTCAGGAGACGTCCAGGTTAACCGCAGCTCAGTAGATGACCTTCTCTTGACCTCCATCAGAGCAGAGCAGGGTCTGTTCTTCCTTCATGTTGTTATGCGTCTGCGTTAGCTGAATGCGTTCACACATAGAGTTCTTCCTGCTGTTTAAGTCTGTGAAAAAATCCAACGACACGCTCAGAGCAGAGCAGAAACATCTCTGTGCAACTCGCTGCATTTTTAGGTTTTTACTGGAATCTACAGATTCTGCAGAGGAACCAGGATCCATCATGGCTGCCTGTGGTTGGACGTTCTTTTAATGAGATGCCAGATAAGTGCTGCCTCTTCGCTAGCTGTTAGCTGGCTAAAGGAACAATCTATTTATTTGGTTAGAAAAATGTAGGTATTTTTCAAAAACTCAGATATTTTTCTGCATTTTTGATGAAATTATGTTTAAAAACTGGGTTTGTGGTGTATGGACCTCTTGCATGTTATTGTTTACATCTGGAGATTTTGCACATGTGCACAACGCTGGAGGGCAAAAAGGGGATGGTTTCACCTGCCAGGCCAAGATGTTCCCAGTTTTAATCTGTTCTTCAACCATTCTGCTCTCTGTGTTTCAGGAAACCCTAATAATTTATGCTAACATTAGCATTAGCTGTATGTTTGACATAGAGATGCTATTTTAGCCTTGAGTAGCTAAGCTGGTAGGCTAACTCCTTTTAGCTCAGCCTGAACACAACAATAGTCTTTTCCAGCTTCAGATCAGAGCAGTTTGAAGCAGAAATTAAAACCCAGTGAGGTAGAGACACGACTTTATCTACTAGCGGATGTAGCTTGTGCGTCAGATCTATGGCTGTACCAGAAACAAGTGAATTCAAAGGTTCCAGCTAGGAACGATGTTTCCATTTGTGCTGGGTTGTTGTATATTTTAATGTATATTCTCTTTTCCACTCTGAAGACTTTTAGGTTTCCTGTGTGTCACATATTATGTGTTTGCGGCTGTAGCGTGTGTGTTGGTTTTATGGTTGTACCAGGAACGATGGAGTACAAAGGTTCCACTCTGAACTTTTGTATATAAAATAAAATCTATGAAACTAATTATTTCTAACTATTCAGAGTGATGTTGTTTCACATGGCTTTAAGTTAAGATTGTTGTCCAACTGCAACATTGAGCCGAATCAAAGCTCCCAGGTGTGAGACTGTGGTGTGATTAGTGTGGACCGGTTTGTGTGTTGGTGGTCAGAACCTGAGCTCCGCAGGCCCGTTCTCACGGTTACCCCCAGCTCAGAGCCACCATCTGCGCCAGGCTGAACTCAAACAAGATGTGAAAGGTCCAATGTGCCTCTCATGTATCACCAGATTCCTGTTTTGGGATTACATAACGCCTTAATTCCTCCCCGAACATCACAGCGGCTCTCGCAGCCTTTTGTCATAAAGCTGGAGTGAGTTTGAGATCTTTGTTGTTTCCATGGAGAAAACCAAACAGTGATGGTGGAGCCGTGAGGCCAGGTTCAGGAATTCAGCTCAGCGCTGATTAAGGCCATTACTTCATAACAAGACACGGCTGTTTTCTAGGAAAACTGAGAGCATGACATGGACGTAAAATAAATCTCTACCAGAGCTAATGGTTGAGCGGATTGCTTCGCTACATTTATTACCTTGTTGGGCAACCAGGCGCAATCAATCCAAGAATTTTCTTCTTTATTTAATTCTGTCATAATTGCAATGATGCTTTTCAACCCTGCAGTCTCTTCAGACCGTTAGTTTCTCTACCTGTAGTCAAATCAGCTGCAGTTTTACAAACACCCACACAGGAGAAGAAACGTCTTTAAATGGACGCCTGGAGATCAGGAAAGTTTTACTAAATGTGCTGAAAGTGAGCGGCGTTGTGGCAGGCAGGCTTCTTATCGATAACAGAGTTATGGGATAAACGCCGAGGGAAGTGCATTTGTCAAACGAGTGACGGAGCGACGATTAGCGCCGGGAGCCGTGTGGATCCCATCAGCCTCCCAGAAATGTCACTTCTGGTTGTGGATCGTCTGACTTTGAAATGACAGAGAAGAGATGCAACCAGAGATCTGCATGAGAATCCAATTTTTCTTTCTGGGGCGATTTAACCAGCAGATGTGATCAGACGTAATGAACACTGACTCCTCTTCACATCCTTCTTCCTTCCCAACTCAAACTCATTTGATGTTTGTTGTCAAACCTTTTGACTTTGATTCTCAGTCGAGCTTTTAGTGGAAACGTTGCATCAGCTTAGTAAAACCACGCTGCCAGAGAAACGACCTGGGATGAACTTTACCAGCTGCTCAACCGTAGGAGGGAAAGTTAGTGAAATATTTAGCTTTTTATTCAAAATATTAACTTTATTCAATTAAGATTTGATTATGTGTCATGTTAGTTTTGGGTTTTTAGTTTTTCATTGGAGCTGCTTCTTTCAACCATTTTGTAAAAATAAATATACTTGATATATTTGGAAGCAGAATTGTTTTATTCAAGTTGTTTGTTAAATTGATTATTGCTCAGTGATTCAGAATATTGTACATATTCCCTAAACGAGGTCGTACCTTATGAAACCTCTTATTGTTTTCTCTGTTTCTCTTTAATGCAACATAAAGTTGAGTTAATTTTTTTCTTCAGTAACAAGACGACAGGAAAAAGCAGGAATGAAAAGATCTACTCAGATTTAATAAAAAATACATCAAGGTTAACTCTTTGAGCTCAGCTTTCTGTGTTCATCAGATGTCTTTTAAATTGTTCCCTCTGCTGGTTTAATCAAAGCTTTTCGTTGACGCTATTTCTGCTCTTCCTCCTTGAATTTCCTAGTTTAATCTGCAGGACTCTGTGAGGACAAACCTGCTACAGGAGAAGGTTTGTGGTCACAGCGTCTTCCTCACTGCTTCAGGGTTCATTATAAATATACATCAAACAAAAAAAATCACTTTTAAAGAGGTAATGAACAGCAAGACACTATATCCATGCATGGTCATTGAAAGTTTAGTGGAAGGAAAACGTGCACAAGCATCAACCTTGAGAAAATGTGAATCAAACCATTCTGGAGTTCTGGAGAACCAGAAGCAGCTGATCTGTGTGCAAAAGGAGCCACAACCGAGCTGACCCCCCAATCCAAACTGGAAATGAGGGCAAAACGCCCACATTTAGGATTTCCTGATGAATTAATGACCCAGCAGAACTTTTTGGATTAAAGGTTCTGATGAAGCAAAAAGGATAAAAACATTTCCAGCTCTCAGCCACTTCTTCCTTCAGCTACATTTTTCTTTAATAAATGTGCAACAAACAGTCTTAACTTAAACTCTTCATAAAAGTTTATTCAGATTTGTCTCCGGGACCTGAAGGTCTAAGTTCTGCAGAAGAGCTTTGTTCTCATAGAGATGCTTTGACTAGGACAGAGCTGACCTGAGGATGCAGATGGATGAAGTGTTGTCGTCTAGACGGCATTCAGTTCCCGTCTAACCTTCATGCTAATCAGGACTGAACAACCATTCTTTCAAAATGCTTTCAAGGAGAAAGCTCGATGCTTTCATCTGTTTAACTCAGACCTGAAGTTCAGACCTCAGGATCTGCAGCCAGGCAGAGGAACAAGTTAGGAACTTTTAATTACCTTCACCTCTGATCTTTGACTTTACAGCTTTTCTGAAGACCTGAATGTTTTTCATGGAGACGGTTTGCATTTGGTCTGGAGGTTTCAGCTTCAGGAGGAACATCTTCATAAACTCAGTTCATCCTTCAGCTTCTCTCACCTTCAAATGCTGGAAGAATGAAAATTAATTTGCTTAATGCCAATTTCTAAAAAAAACTCCAGTTTTTGATTAAACGGTTTTGCTCAGTGATCAGGTGGATTTTCTGTTGGCAAAATTAGTGAGTTTTTCAAAACTGCAATGGAAACACCAAGTTCACATCACACAAGTCACATCAGCAACAACCAGATGTTACTACTGGCAGAAACTACAAAGACAGGAAGAAAAGAAGTTACAATTTTTTTTCCTCAGTATTCAGACTTTTTGGACAGAATCCCGAGAAAACAAGTTGATTCTGAGAAAGAGGCCTGAATTTATCATTTTTTCTCAACGTCCGTCTTCCTTTTCTGTCGTTGGATGTTTCCTAATTACTTTTTGTGTGAACAAATTTATTGCGTTTCTTTTTTAATAAAAACTTTGGTGTTGTTGGTGGAATAAGTTTTGCCTTCCCCTTGCTGCTTGCGAGGACGCCGTTCCTCTCGGACACGTCGTCTCTGTGTGGTTGCCATGGAAACCTGGATGTTTCGGCCTCTGATTGGACCTCGGCTCTGCTTGTTCACACGCGGTTGAACATGTCAGCAGATGTTGGGTTGTCTCTAATTACCCTGGCTCTGAAGCTTCGGGACGTTTTATCTCGTTTGGCCGGTCGGGATCAAATCTCCAAGCCGCAGCTGCTGAAACCGGACCTGCAGACCGAAACCGAGCCAGAACCAGAATCCTCCCGCGTTCCGTCCCTCTGTGTGGTTCTGTTCCCCCAGCATGAGCCGTTCACGGTTAATTGAATTTTCCCCGGCGCGGCTCACATGGGACGGCATCGGAATCCCGGTTTGTCACGATAAAGTGATTACACGGCGTTGTGTTTCTGCGGCGCCTCCCAGCACATTTATTAGAATCTGTCAGAGTCGATGTAGATCGGCCAACCAAAGTGCCCGTCTTCCCTTCCCGCTCCCAAACTGGTTATTCCTTATGAAATACGTCGCTCCTGGCAGACGCATAATCTGATTACATCCGCTAGATTAAAAATATATTGAATTTTTCCCGCCGCTCTCTCCTCTCCTCTTCCTCTCCTCTTCCTCTCTCCTCTCCTCTCCTCTTCCTCTCTCCTCTTCCTCTTCTCTCCTCTTCCTCTCTCCTCTTCCTCTTCTCTTCCTCTCTCCTCTTCCTCTCTCCTCTCCTCTTCCTCTCCTCTTCATCCTCTCTTTCACCATTTCTCCGCCCGCTGTCGTCCAGGAGATGCTTCCTCCTGCTCTCCCTTTCTGCTGCTTCACTCTTTAATCTGAGGAACTATATGTGAGCGTGATGCGTTCAGGTGAAACTGAAAACAGATGATTTAATCTCTGTATTGTGTCGTAATTTGTAATATTTATATTTATGTTCTGCTGAACTTCTCCAGCTCGTCTCTTTTTTTGTGAAGTTGGATGTAAATGAATGATGATGTGAAACTTTTCTCAGCTGAATTATTCACTAAGGAAACTTTACCGTAAACATCGGCGTTTCCCACCCACACTGGATGAACCTGAACGTTGCACCTCATGGTGCGTAAACTTCTGATCTCTGCAGCTTTGAACAAACTAGAAAGGAGAAATTATTGATGTTAAAACATTTCTGAAAGAATATTTATGGCTTTTTCATCTGAATATTAATTAAATTGAGCAAATATGATTCAAATATCTAATCAAAGCTTCTGATTGTGTTGAGAAAACGTTTCTTTGAACCAGCAGCATCATCAGCACTGTGAGATAAACGAATAAGAACTAAAGTTTGAGAAGAAAAAGCATTAATTTACCGGTAGAGTTGTTTTTGTAGATGTTCTTGAACGATGGAGTTTTAGAGCCATCCTTAGAAAAAACACCAAAATAAAATAAAACTATGACATTAAAATCAAGAATACATTAATATTTTCAGAATAAAGTCGAATGTTGAGCAGTTATTTGTAAAACCAAAGTATAACGAAGAAATTAGTTTATTAACACATCAGAATCTGATTTTTATTATATTTTCATTCTCTGAATATTTTGACTTTATTTGTGCAATTTTATCTTTATTCCCATTATTTTTAAATGCATTTCATGTAACTTTCTTGTAATTTTCTGATTTTATTCTCATAATTTAAGTCTTTTTTAACATGTTGATTTTAATAAACCCAAATATTAAAAATGAAGCTGCAGCGGAAAAAGGGAACAGTTTTGTTTCTGAGCACAGAGTGAAATGTGATGCCCCCCCCCCCCCCAACACACACACACACACACACACACCTCCCATCTGGGTAATATCACAGCTTATTATTTTTCATATTTCCCTCCTCCGTCGGTTCGGACCCACCTGCCAGTCAAGCTGTCGCCTGTGATTTGGAGCTGTCACTCCGTGTGTGTGTGTGTGTGTGTGTGTTTACGGCGGTGTCACACTGAATAAGTCGCCCCCCTCCCACCCCCCCGTCCAGCTGAATGCCCCTGCTGCCGCTGCCAGGAGACCCTGTGGCCGACTCGGACCAGGTGCTTTGTGGCTTTTCAGCGCCTCACTGTCAGTCTGGGGGTTGAGCTGAAGGTGTGTGGACATGAGTGTGTGTGTGTGGGTGGGTGTGTGTGTGTGGGGGGGGGTGTGTGTGTGTGGACATGTGTGTGTGTGTGTGTGTGTGTGTGTGTGTGTGTGTGTGGTGGGTGTGTGTGGTATATTTTCTCAGCCAGCCAATTACGGCCCTGAGGAGCTGCCAGCTGTCGCCCCCCTACAGCAGGAGGGAGGCTCAGCCTGGGGTCCTGCTCCCTTGGGGGGTCATTACACCACTCTGGGACTTTCTCTCTCTCTCACACACACACACTGTTAGCCAAACACCACGTGTCTGCTGCGTCTCTTCCCATGGATCAACATGCCTCTGCTGCCTGCAGCCGTTGCTTTGGACATTTGATGCATATTTATAAGAAGACAGCCGCTGCCTCTCATCTGATCCTGACGCTCTACATGCTTTTCATTACCGGACCGTCTGATGGGACTCGGGTCCGCTGGGTTCTGGGTGGAACAGAGTGTAGATTTACAGGGAGGTTTTATGTAATCTGAAAAGTTTCAGAAGCTTTTTTACCTGTTTTCTGTCCAGTTCTCCCATCGACAGCATTTTGTGCTCAAAATGAGGAGCAGCGACAAAAAGGAGTAAAAGCTGCTATTAACATTTATCATGTTGAATCACTTACTGAAATAATCAACTAATTTATTAATTTACTCTAAAAACTGTAATTTATTAAAAGAACACTCAGAGCAGCAAAACATTTGCATTTTTCTGTAAACCAGTCAGTTCAGATTCTGTACAAAAAAATCTCCTATTAAACACATTTTTCTGTAAATAATTAACCAGTTAAAGCAACAATTAATCACCAGATTTTAATGTATTACCGTTTTTATCTGCATTTTTTATGCATTGCTAACATTTTATAAAAATGTTTTCATTTAACTTCTTAAACTCTGATGGTTAATTAAGGCAGAAAGTTTCTTAGATTTTAGAGTTTAAGAGTTTTGGGAAAACAAACTGAACTTTTGATGCACTGAGGTGGAGGCCGGTTCCAGTAGTCCCAGTACAAATGAGCTGCTGGTTACAAACTGGTTACAAAATAGACCAACATCAATCTGTTTCATGCTGGACGGCAGTGGAAACCAGACGCTTCGTCCCTGAATGACTCGGGTCAGAAACAGCAGACCAACTGTTTACTGTCCTCCAAACGTTCTGGACTGCTGGTGTGTGTGTGTGTGTGTGTGTGTGTGTGTGTGTGTGTCATCAGTTAGTCAATTAATCAGCAGGACTTTATTAATGTTTAAAGAGCTGGTCAGAGCCGCTGTTAAACATCACAAAGTAAGTCCAGCACTTTGAACCCAGAATACCTGGAGATAACGGCCGACTCAAGTCTTTTGCACAGTTCTGTCCGTCCCTCCACAGAGCTCTGCTATCGTTCCTCCTCCAATCTCTGTCTTTATCCGTCACTGTAACACAAACCAGCTCGGCCTTATCTCACCGCGCAGCCTCCCCCTCCCACACACACACACACACACACACACACACACACACACACAGTGAGCGCTATCGGCCCATCGGTGAGTGGATCCGCCAGCTGTTTCACTTAACGGCGCAGGGTGAGGATGTTTGCAGTTGGTGGGGGGAGAAAAGGAATTTGGAAAAGCGGCGCAGTATTTCACTTGAGCCATGAATGCTGTGTGTAGATAAGCGCGCCCGCTGTGTGTGTGCAGCCGTTTGGATGTACAGGCTCACGAGTGTGTGTCAGTCTAGTGCAGGTTTACCTCCGACACACTCGTTAATCACGTAATTCATTAGTCACCGAGTCTCTAATTGTTTACTTTCCCCTCCGGCGGTACAACACAGGGTTGCCGGCCTCCCTGTTACCATTTCAGAAGAACATAACAGTAAATTAATTTTGCAGGTAGCTTCAGTTCCATTAGTCATTTCTGAGTTCACTCTGTTAGCTGGGAAATGTGCATCTGGAAACCAGTCTGGAGTTCGATTGAAACAAGGAAAACCTGAAGGAGATCCTGAGGGCTGATCAGGAAACATCCTTCAGTTTGGAGGTTTGGAAAACGTCCTGGTGAAAATGATTCAGGATCATTTAGCTCAGGCTGAGCTTGAACACATCATCTTCATTAGTGGAGGAGTTTCTGGTGAGATTCCAGGTGTTTCCAGGTGCTTGGAGCTGGAAATGGATGAGATCCATCATGACTGGGTGATGAACCAGATGGATGGATGAAGGATGGACAGATCCTGGATCTGGATCAGGTTTCTGATCAGGAGCCGTCGTCTCTTCTTCCGTTTGATCAACTCACAACCTGAATGAAGAAACTGTTGACCTTTTGACCCCGCCTGAAAACACTGTGAGGGTCAGGATGATGTTCAAGAATCTTTTTTTCACATATATGACCTAAACTGGGATGGATGGATGGATCAGCATGTAGCATCATGTAGCATCATGTAGCATCATGTAGCATCATGTAGCCTCATGTAGCCTCATGTAGCATCATGTAGCCTCATGTAGCATCATGTAGCATCATGTAGCATCATGTAGCCTCATGTAGCCTCATGTAGCATTATGTAGCATCATGTAGCCTCATGTAGCCTCATGTAGCATTATGTAGCATCATGTAGCCTCATGTAGCATCATGTAGCATCATGTAGCCTCATGTAGCATCATGTAGCATCATGTAGCCTCATGTAGCATCATGTAGCATCATGTAGCATCATGTAGCATTATGTAGCCTCATGTAGCATCATGTAGCATCATGTAGCCTCATGTAGCCTCATGTAGCATCATGTAGCCTCATGTAGCATTATGTAGCCTAATGTAGCATTATGTAGCATCATGTAGCCTCATGTAGCATTATGTAGCATCATGTAGCAGCCTATATCGTTATGTACAGTACGTCTCCATTGTTTGGGCGTTATGCTACATCACGGCCTGCGCTACATATGGATGAGCTAACGTGCTAATCTGAGCCTCAAGGTGCTCGGCTCCTTTCATAATGCTGAAATACAGATGCAATAGACTATATCACAAGTGAACTTACTGAAACTATGCATTATAGATCAACACACTCTCCCTCACACACATCTCACCCCTTCTGCTCCCTCATTTCAGCGGATCTCCACGCACGCTCACGCACCACATCGCAAATGATGGGATTTAAACATCAACAGTATGAAATATTCATGTGTCAGTGCCAGGCGCTCGAGCAGAACTAACACCGAGGGGGATTTGCCTTCAGATCTGAGGATACCACTGCATTCATCCCTCTCTTCTCCTCTAACTCCCCCCTCCCACCGTTGTGTTGCGGCTTCCCAGCCGTTGTCGCGGCGCTGAGCTCCAGTGTCCCTGTGCGTTGTTCCGGTCGTCTCTGATATCGCCTTTTCTTTCTGAACTGTTATGTTTTGGATTTTACGTCGGGCTGAAGAGCGACGTGACTTCTTGTCCTCCTTCTCTCTGAACTCTTCTTTCCTGAACATGAAACAGACGACTGTCATGTTGTTGGTGCTTCCAGCAGGTTAAGTCACAGAGCTCAGATTATCTCAAACTGGTTCTTGAACATAACAATGAATAAACATCTGATGGAAACAATTTGAAGTAAACTCTGAGGAGTATTTTTTACTCCTCGTCACTTTTCCCTCAGTGAAAATAACGCACTTATCAAGAGTAAACTTTTCCCTTTACTCTTCATGACAAAGTGAAGCTAATAAAGTTTAATCTGTTGCTTTAATTATTAATTAATTATTAGCTTTAGATCTGTAAAAAATAACTCATTTTAGCATAACTTGAACACTACAGTAGTGTTTCTCAGCGTCCAATCAGATCGTTTGAAACAGAAATTAACCCTCAGTCGGCCCAGAGATGTGAACCTGTTGCTGTTAGCGGATGTAGCTTGTGCGTCACAGTTATGGACGTACCAGAAACAAGTGAACACAAATGTTCCAGCCAGGAACGTTTCAAGTTGTGCTGGTGTGACAGATTGTTTTTTTATGTATGTTCACTTTAAAAACTTTCAGTATTTCCTGTCACATTATATTGATCCTCAGAGACAAACAGAAAGTTGTCAATTATTAAATAAGTTTCTAAACTTTTTTTTTATCAACAGAAGTATAATAAAGTTTTCATTTACATTTATTTGTTGTTGGCTCAGTCCAGCGCTGGTAATGGGACTGAATCACGGCTTTTAAGACTTTTTTTTGTGTCTGCAATAAATGTGAAGACAGCTGTGTTAAAATGCTAATAATAATCCTGATAAGAAAATGATTGGATCAAATTACTCAACTGATTTAGACAGTGTTGCTTCCCGGCTGTTACTGAAAATAATCTGATAAAAAGTCACCATTGACTGTGACTCCTTGAGCCAAAAATACTGTTTTTAGGGGAAACAGCCCACCACTTATTGGAAAGCTTGTAATGATGCCAGTGAATCTCCTGCGCTCTTATTTTAGAGATGAAGCGTAACAGTGATGACAAATGGCTCAGAAGTAAGAGCTAGCTATTGAAAACACCAGGAAGTGGCTCATTTTCTGGGTGTAATTCCTGCGAAACCTTTATTTTCTGGGCAGGATGCGACGCTGCTTCAGAGAAATCCAATAACGTATCGGCTGAACCGGCTGAAGACGGGATTTCACAGAACAAGGAGCAGGCTGTGATTATTTAATTTGGGATCGTTTTATTGCTTTTAAATGAGGTTTCTCCAGAGGCCTTGCAAGACCTCAGCATTAAAGATTAACTGATCTGCAGGAGGTTACAGTGATCACCACTTTAGCTCAAAATTACATTATACACACATATTGAAAATGTTAAACTCAAACGTTGTACATTTCAGGGGGAATTTTAATGTTTTATTGAACTTACACAATTTAAACCAAAAGTATTCTCTCATAAAGCAGCTTATTGGAAAATTTATCAGTCCACTGCATGAATATAAAATAATTCTTGTTTTAGCTTCCGGCATTACAAAAGTCAAATGAGTGCTTATAATGCTCATTGGGGTTATTTTTGCATCATAATTATCATGTTAAAAATAACCAGAAAATGTTGCTTAAAGGTTAAAACTGCAGAAAAGTTTGGACTGAAAGTTGTGCAGGAGAATTAGACGGAGGATCTGAGGGAAGAAAAGTTTTCAGGACTCTTAGATTGCCTGGTGAAAGCAAATGTGATGGAGTATCCTGAAATACAAAGACTGCCAATAGGAACTGGGGGGACTGGGGGGACTGGGGGGACTGGGGGCTCAGGAGTCAGATATGGGCCCAGTGGTCATCGTTTCTCCTGAGATTCATCCCCTTTTTCCATTTAAAAGATGTGATTACACCGCAACAATGTGCACACACACTCCTGCACACGCTCGGCTGGCAGCGCTGATCCAATTTAGCAGGTTAGAAGAGAGGGATAAGGAGACGGAGGGAGGAGAGCGCGGTTCGGAGGGTGGAAGGAGGCGCAGGAAGGAGGCGAGGAGCGAGCGCTCCCTCTCTCTCGTTTGTCATTCTGTCTGTGCCGTATGCAGATGAGGAGTTAATATGATATCTCTGCTGAGCTGATGGATGTTTAAAATGATACGGCAACCCAGAGGAGCCTCGCTGCACGCCGCCCGCCTCGGATCGGGGGTGTGTGTGTGTGTGTGTGTGTTTTCACTCTGAATCCAGATTATTGTTGCAACATAAGTTTTAACAACTTCCATTCATTTAGATATGCAAAGAGTTCTTACTGTTGGTTCACATCAACTGGGATTTTCTCCCATTTCAAAATGAGGCGGAAACACATCAAGATTATACTTTTTAAAAAAACAATAAAAAGATTCATTTACATATTTTGATGCTAGAGAAATGGCACTTAAAGCTTCAGAGAGTGATAAGAATACTCATTTGTAGTTAATAGTTTTTATTTGAGGGATTGAGGTAAAAAGTATATAGAAAAACACCAAACAGTTTGGGTTTAATTCTGCTTCCTTGTATCTGCTAAAAGTCTTGCTCTCTCTCACCGTCTCGCAGACGCTCTTTTAAACTGCATCGTTCGTTTTCTACAGATGTGTGGAAAATTTTTCAATTTAGCAAATGTCCTTAATTCTAATTTACGCAATTTTGTGGAAAATGGAAATGCAGCAAAAGAAAGCAAACTGAGTGACCTTCCCTCAGTCTCTACATTCACTCTGAAGAGTGTTATTGTTGCTGGTCGTGTTTAGCTGTTTTCACAGAAGAACTATAATTATTTCTGATCCTTTGCTCAGCCTAAAACTGTCCAATTCTTCTCTCTTCTGGATTTATCTTTGAATTTTTTATCAAAATGCAAATTTATGTTGATATTTTGATGCTGTTGGAAAACGTGTTTGAACAACTCTGTGCAGTTCTAGTCTTTTATTTTTCTGCTATTTTAAGCTGCAATTTGTTATGAAATCCATCAGTGTCCAACACACACACACACACACCTTTCAGCTGTTTAGTCACAGTGATCCGGTTCGTTAAGTGACTCCTGAAGTCCAGCTGATACATGAGTTTTCTCAGTACCAGAACATTTTCCTGGTATTTCAGTGGAAATCAAATATTTTGTACATAAACATAAATGGTTTGTTGAGCTCAGTGGTCCATAAATCCTAAAGCTTACCCAAAAGATCAGAGAAATTGATCCACCGATCTGCATTCCCAACATTTTAAATCTCCATCATGGAGCGACTGACGAGTTTCAGGACGTCTGTGTGTTTTCCAAACTGTTGTGGTTGGAGATGAGGTGTGTGTGTGTGTGTGTGTGTGTGTGTGTGTGTGTGTGTGTGTGTGTGTGTGTGTGTGTGTGTGGTGGGGGAACCAGGACAGATCGGATTCTCCACAGACTTCATTAGTTAAAACAAAGCCAGTTGTCCGTTCGACTCTCTGCAGCCTAATTGATATCGATTTAGTGATTTTCTCAGGGCTGATTTAAAGCCTGTTTGCTCTGATCATCAATGTTACTTTTGCTCGGCCTGCGACTCTGAAGACGTCCCTAAAATAAATCAAACTCATCATCCACGGTTCTCCCTTTACGTCCCTTCAACCATCGTCTTCATCCACTTTCACTTTTCATTATTTTCTGACATAATTGAGAGAAATTGAGTGAAATTATTCTCTTTTCTAGCTAATTTCCCTCCGTGATTTGAGTTCGTCAGTGCAACAAATTAGCAAGAGTTATCTTTTCATTGTGGCCTGCAGAGCTATGATAGATCGTCAGCGTCCTCCTAACTGCATAATGATAGTTATCATAAATGGTTAGTGGCTGGCGAAGTGAAGCATTGAGATCCATGGCGGCGGGTTGGTGTTGGAGTGAAGGAGGCCTTTCATCATGTTGATGGATGGCAGGCCTGTCTTTAATGTGACATGTTGTGATCATATCAATTTGTCCTCACTCCTCATCCACATCACTTTACTGCCTCCGCGTCTCGCAGTCAATCACCGCGCCACGTCGACGCTCCGTAACCCGGCCCTTCCTCGCCCTCTGCTCCTCCTCCTCCTCTCTGGCTTAATTACCGGCTCTGTTTTGATAGCGATCTCTGTATTTACCTTCTTGCTGCTCCTCCACGGCGTCTGCAGGTGGCCTTAATGAAGAGAGCCACGGAATCAGACTGGGATTAAAATGTAATATCCCGCTATTAAAGAGATTAGAGGCTGACATTTCACTGTCTAAGCTGCCGCCCCAAACCTGATGAACAGACCGCGGTCACATTGATTTATCCCCAGGATCGGCGGCGGCCGATCTAAGATGGCCGCCTTTCGTCACCGATCGAGTCACCGGGACTGATCGGAAATGTATTTATACGATCTGGAGTTGTGATTATTAGCAAAAATCAAACAGGAGGAAATTTCTGAGCTCCAAAAAACAAACATTTGGTTGATAAAGTTTAAACAATAATCTCATAAATTTTCTAAAAAAAAAAAGGACATTTCTGAGTTTGAAACGTCGAAACTTTTTGTCATTTGAAACTGAAAATTTTCTCTCTTTTTTATTAGAATATTTCTGAGTTTAATCTGAAAATGTCTGAGATTATTTGGTCCTCTTTGTATCTAATGCCTTGTAGATTTCATCTCCAATGGAGGAAATGAATGTAGTTAGCATGTAGCTTTAGCAACACAATGACTCAGTTGAGTCAAATTGTGATGCAGCTCCGTTATGTTTCACATCCATCAGCTCATCATCACCTTTACAGTTTATTTACTGTTTATGGCACTGAAAGCAGGAAATCCATGATAATATGTAGATTTTGGGTTGGATGTATTCTCAGGAAAACCCTTAAGTGTCTCTTTAGTTAAAGGGAAAAAGCCTTCATGCTGTGATTTATGCAGTTTAATTGGTTCAGTGTCATGTTTATTAATCCTCGAACGCCTTTACCTGTTTATTTATGTTATGTTGGGTGAAATTGTATTTTTGGAGCTGAGAGCAGAATTAGCACAATCAACACTTGACTAATCAAGCCGATTACTGCCAATATACAACTACAGCATTTTAATGAACTTCCAGACATCAGGGCTTTAATTGCAGCAGCAAACAGCAGAAGGTGGCTGAGGATCTAATTGTGTTTAAAAACACAAAAGATAAATGAGAGTAAAACGCAGCTACATGCATGTCAGCATCTCAGGTGCCCTGATCTTAAATCTCAGTCTAAAGAGCTTTATCAAGTGTTGATTGCCTAAGAAAAGTGCTTCTTTTCATTGCTTGTGGCTTTAAACTGCAATTTGGCTTTAACTGTAATAAATGAAGTCATTAAATGAACAGAAAAGACATTTAGATGGATAATTACAGTAATTTGTGTGACAGTTCTTCAAGGCTGTGAAAGCCACAGTGTACAAAGAAAGGACCTTCCTCCTTAGTGATGGTCTCACTGCATCCGTCTGCATGGTGTAATCATTCCATCGGAGGAGCTCATTCCCAGGAAGAGATTTAACGACCTCTCTGGGAACCAGGAAACTCTGCAGCCTGGTGTTTCTACCGATGGACGAACCTCTGCTGTCAAAACTCAGTTAGTCGACTCTCCTGACCTCCGACCTTCAACCAGCGGCGAGAGTTGAGCTGTAGGATTTTGTTTCTACATTTTAGTCCGTTTGGAAAAGAGCTTCATATGAAAGCAAAACGCACCGAACGAGGAAAATAAAGCCAATAAATCAATAATGTAATAGAAACGTGATTGATATCAATAGATTATATGCTTGATAGAAGAATCAATAATTAAACGGAACTCTGATCCAGAACCGCACAGCATTCTGGGGGATGTAGGCAGAGGAAAAGCTTTTTGGTGGCATCAACTAACTCGCTCGCCCTCTGGTTACCTAGCAACTCATTCAGTCTTTGGTTGCCTAGCAACAACCACTGTGACTCTGCTTAAAAAACCCACTAAGGTGTGAAGTAATGACTGAAGGAGGAAGAGAAACGGCAGTTTGGGAATATTTCAGACATTTCAAACAGAAAACGAGTCACTAATTCTGGATATGAAGATCCTGTAGTTTGATTCGTTACACACCAAACGACTGTCCTGCTGTGGAGTCCAGTGGAGAACCAGAACCAGAACCGGTCCGGGTGTCTGGGCTCCTCTGCTGGATCAGAACCAGCAGAGATTCATGGTGAAAACGACCAGAGCCCCAATGCAAAAGTTTGGCCAGTCGTCATGGTAACTCCTCTAACTTCCTGTCCAGTCTCACGGCGCCGGCCTCTCTCCGTCCTCGCTCGCTCACCGTCTCCACGTCCCGGTCCAATCAGAACCCTGATGGTCTCCATTGAGTCGGCCGTGAACCCGGCCCTCCCTGCCCGCCCTGCCCTCCTGCTGGGTCGAGGAGCGGCGGCGGCGCCTGACGCATGCCTCCATAACGGCGCTTCATTTGCATGTGTGAAGAGGTCTGAGCTAATGGAGCCGATCTCTGCTGCTGCTATTAAACGAGGAAGAGGAGGAAGAGGAAGAGGAGGCTTGATGGATGACTCAGGACTCTTTGATGACTCAGGACTCATTTCTCAGCATGGCTGTGTGTGTGTGTGTGTGTGTGTGTGTGCAGCCTGCATGGCCCTTGAATATGACAAAATAAATGAGGCCTAACACTCTGCTGCCACTTCTCCCTTTGTTCGCCCTTTAACACGCAGGTCGTTTCTCTCGGCGCATTTAAACGCCCTCAATATGTCACATGTGCATGCATGAGTGCATGCGTGCCGCTAACACACTCCAGGCCTCACGCGAAGGGAAATGGCCCATTGAGGCTCCTGCTGTAGGAACACCTGCAGCTTTACAGCGTAATGGCCCCATTCTCGCTCTGGAGCCGGTCCGTTTTACACCCCGACTGGTTCCGCCGCAGAAAGGTTTGTTAGCTCGTATAGTTTCCACAACAAAACCAACGGCTGAGAGTGCAACATTTGTGTTATTCAGCTCTACGAGGAACATTCGTTACGCTTTCTGGCCTTGAAAATAAAATCACAAAATGAAGCTGTTAATCCAGAAACATGACTGAAAATCTGAGCTGCTCAAGATTTCTGCTGCCGACATAAAGGAAAGAAACGTGCAGAAATTCACATCCAGCTGCATGGAAACGGATCTACACTTGACCTGCAACAATCCTAACCTGTAAAGACCTGAAAACAACTGGTGTGATCCTAAAATGACATAGTTCTCTGCTTGGGATTAAACTCTGGACCAAAATGTTCTTCTTATGGAAATGATAAAGTCAGATGACCAAGATGGAGGCAGGGGCAGATCCATCAGAGGTTTCCTGAATATCTTTATTTATTTATGCAAATAAAGATAAAATCCACCATTCAGGGACTAAAACGGGACAAAACACAGGACGCGTTTTAACGGGTTTTAAACCTCAGGTTGTGTTTTGCACTTTAAAAGTGTTCCTGTTGCTTCAACATAAGTACCGTTTAGGAGGCTGTTAAAATGTGGCAGCCGAGCTGCTCCTGATGGACGTTTACTGGTTTTACTGGTTTTAATGGTCCTGTGGTCCGCTGCAGACACGCCACAAATCTTCTCTCAAATTTATTTGTATAAAATGTTTCAGTGATAAGGGAGTTCAAAGTGCTTTACTTCATAAAAACATCAATAAACATTAGATTTATCATCTAACAAATATAAAATATGCTGATCAATGTTCCACTTACAAATCAAAGGCAAATCAAATCTCACTGCAGCAGAAGGTTTAAATCTTCAAAGTGCTGAGGAATAATGTTCTCATTATGTGCTTCTGTTTGTGATTTTTAATCTAACTGATATTAAATCTTCTGTCCAAACATGTAGGTATTCCAATATTTCACACAACTGCAGATGAAGCATCAGGAGAAATGAATACAACGGCGTGTTAGATAAAAAAAAAAAATGCTAATTTCCAACACAATTTTTACATTTGAGTTTTTTCTTTCTGCTCAGGAATTTTGACCAAAAAAATTTTTCTTTCAAAGGTCGAACAATTTCAGCTTTCAAAACTATCAAATTTGTGACTTTTCAAATGCAGAAATTTCAACTTTTTTAGAACATTTGAGATGATCTCAAAATTTAAATGTAGAAATTAGAATTTTTTCTACAAAATTTGACCTTTTTCTGTAAATTTGCTATTTTTTTCCTTTATAATCATCGTTAGACGTCAAATGAAGGATAGATGTGTGTTTCTAGACTGTAAGTGAAGGATAGATGTGTGTTTCTAGACTCTGTAAGTGAAGGATAGATGTGTGTTTCTAGACTGTAAGTGAAGGATAGATGTGTGTTTCTAGACTGTAAGTGAAGGATAGATGTGTGTTTCTAGACTGTAAGTGAAGGATAGATGTGTGTTTCTAGACTGTAAGTGAAGGATAGATGTGTGTTTCTAGACTCTAATAGATGTGTGTTCCTGGACTTTGACTGGACCCTCGGTGCTCTCCGTCCTGCACATGAACAGATGCGTCTCTGAGTCACTCGGATCGTTTTCTGTCCGTTGATCAAACCTCCGTACGGCGCCAGCGTCTCGGCGCGGCAGCTTGTCGGTGTCACTGAGATCCAAACGTCCAGAACCGTCTGGAGGCGGGCCAGCAATATGGGTCTGACGGCATCTGAATGAGCAGTTTCCATGACGACAGGCATCCGGGCGGCGATCCTCACACGTCTACCTGTGTGAAGGTGTGAATGTCGGGTTTGGGAGGAATTTAGCAGCGCTTATGGAGGTGTGATGGGCGGCGCTGATTGGCCGGGGAGCGAGGGACTCTTGGTGAAGCGGGACGCTGCATGTGTGAGATGTGAGGAGGAGCGAAGCGATAAAAACATGAAGTGTTTGCTACTCACAGATGGGCTGCTGACACCAGCTGGAAAAAATAAACAGGAAGTGGAAAAATGGTCTGAATCTGAATCTGGTGATAAAATGATTTTCTGCTGGTTCAGGTCCAAGTGGCTCCCAGGATTCAGACTCCATTTAAAGGCTTTTATTTTGTAAGGACCCCGATCACACCTGGCTCCGGCTGACCAATGAGCAGCTGACCTGCATCGACTCAGAACCTCGGTCGGATCCGCTTCTGGAGATTTATCCACTTTTAGTTTGTCTTGGCTCGCGGTTCTGGACATTCTGTTCTGCAGAACCGTCAGTTCCTCTCGGTCCGTCTGGCTGCGTCGCTCACAGGGGAGGCAGGAAACTCCATGGAAATGTTTCTGTTTGCTCCAGAATCCAGGACCTTCACCGGGTTCAAAGTTCAAACCAAAGCATTCAAAAGTTTATTACAGTTCAAATGTGTCACCAGTATTGATGTTTTTTTTTGTAATTCCTGCTTTTAGTTTATTTTTATTGAATATTAATGGAAAACTTATGAATGAAGATGACTAATACGTCTCCCAATATCTCATAAAGTAGTTGATCAAATGAAAAGTCATGTTTTTCTGAACTCATTTAACCTCCATGTTGCTCTGGGGAACTTTAGAAACAAATTAATAAATATTGGTGAGTTTTTTATTCCCGGTAATCAGACTAAATCATTTCAGAAAGTTGAAAGTTGGATAAAAGTTAAATCAACGCTGATCAGATCAGAAACCGTTAAAAAAACTGTTAAGAAAAACTTCTGTGTAAACTCCAAACAACAGCAAGAGAAGTTAAAAATCAGAGATCAGTAGATTGAACTAAAGAAGTCTTTGAGACATGAGAGTCGGGTTCCAGGCCCGCAGCACCACACGGCCTCCACCGTACTTCATACTGAGGAAAAACCTTCCAATTAAATCCTGAGGACTGAACTCTTCATGCTGCTGATGGGCCTGGAGAAGCTCTTCCATGAATGGTTGTCATGGAAACCCGGTGACCCCAAAACGCCAGTCTTTGTTGCAGTTTTTATTCTTCATGTAGACGGAAGATAAAAATGGGTCGTCTGATAAAATGAAATCAGTGCAGTGTTTGTGAAAATGCATCATTTCTTTCAGTAATAAATGATGAGACTTTATGTGGACGTCAGTGTCCCAGTTAAAGCCCGGTCCTCTGTGTGTGATCGGTAACAGCGCCCCCAGGAGGCTCCAGCATGTCACCTCTCTTCAGACTTTAGAGCCTCTAAACAATCCAGACGAGTCGGATCTCCAGAATCTCTCCGACGAGGGAAACGCTCGCCGCCGTTGCCGTGGCAGCCGGCTGGTTGTGGCGCTCTTGCCTCCGCGTCCTCATGTCACATCTTTTGTTGATCACGACGTCTGGAATGCGCCCGTGGTGCTGGTCGGTCCCGCCACCTGCTCCGTCTCCGTGGCGACCCTGGCGCCGCCGCCCCCAGAGCCCGTCGCGTTTCAGCTCCGCTCTTCGTCTCCGGCTGGCCCGCGGTGGCGTGAGTGTGTGTGTGTGTGTGTGTGTGTGTGTGTCTGTCACTAAGCATAAGTCTGGCTGCTCTCCACCTGGACGCCGCTCTCCCATCTGTGATCAACGCTGACCCAGATCTGGCCCACCTGAACGACCAGAACCGGACCTGAAAGCGTCTTGTTTTGGACTCGTTCGTCGCTCTGAAGAGCCCAGTTTCTGTTTTAAGTAGCTCTGCAGATTCTGCTCTGTAATAGAAAACCTTAAAAGGGCGAAACGCTGAAGAGGGTTGAAAGGGTCAGCGGTGGCGGCAGAAAGCTCCTGCAGCGACGGCGAAATTTAAAAAGGCTTTTTAAACACTAATCTGACATTTCCATGTTAACAAAGGTGCAACACTTCAGTTTCCATTTAAAGGGCTCCTGTTCTGCTCAGTGCAGCTGCATGTCTGCTGTCTGACTCACTTTGTTTCAGCTCCTGCGTGTTTAAGAGTCGCATTTAAAGGTCCAACTTTCTCCCTCTGATCACCTGATTGGTTCCTCAGAGTTTGATCCAAACAAACGAGACGTAAAGAGGCAGCGCTGTCCAAACTCCTGGGATCAAACCCTCAACTTCAAAGTAATTTAGTGCCACAAAAGACTTTCTCTTTATAGTTTTGAATTAAAAAGTCTATTTATTTAAAAGAAGATAATTATTTCATTTTTATCTGCACAACTAACACAATGTAATATTTTAGTAAAATGAAGTTTTAGGGAGAAGTAACACAAAATCTAGTTTTGGTAAAGTTAGTTATTTAACTATTTAAACAAAAGTAAACATTTAAACTCTCAATGATTTTTCTATCATCTTTGGACTGTTTGTGTTTATTTTCTGTTGCTCATTCTTGACAAACTTTTGTTTTATTTACTGGAGTTTAGTTTATGTTTCCATTTACTCTTAAATTTAATGTAATTATAAGTTTGTGTTTTATATTCCATATTTTGGAGACTTTAGTTTGTATATTTTTTTAAAAGTGGAGAAAATGTCACTAAGATTTGTTTGGCTGCATCGACCTTCAACCTTTAGCTGGAAAAACATTTTTGTGTTGTGGTTGAGGGCCGCTCAGAATCACTTAGCGGGCCACAAATGGCCCCCGGGCCGCTCTTTGGACACCCTGTCAGCTTGCTCGCCAGCCCTTCATGTGTGAAATGTTTTGTTTCAGAACAGCACAACCTGTTTCCTTCTCCACATTAGAGTCATAATTATCACGGCGTTCCGACGGTTTGGTCCCTGAAGCTCCCGACCGTCTCCAGAACCCCGGAGCAGCGGCGGCGCCGTTTGACTGACAGGTCAACCCTGGGAACGCCGGTGCCAAAACAAACCCTGCTAATGAGCGCTGGGTACCAGACACTCAGAACAGTTTTACTTTCAAAAACAAATCCTGAATATTCGGTGGAGAAAGAAGCGGCTGCAGCACCGTTGCTGTTTGTTTTGGGAGTTTTGATCCATTATGGAGACCCGGAGGTTCTGTAACGTCTGAGGCTCATTTAACTCCAGGAAGTAAAGACCAGGATGTGGAGAGAGAAATTTTACACATAAACTTTATTATTGATATTTCAAACCATAAACAATGTAAAGTAAAATCTGAGCTGATTTCAGGAATGTCACAGAGCCGGTCCAAAGCTTTTTGGGGCCTTAAGCTGATTCCCATGTTGGGCCCCATTCCAATCTCCATTCATACCAGCTATTAATAGCATCATTTATAATGATAATAGAGTAATGAACGTCTTTCTGTCCATTTTGTTTATAATGGTTTAGGACTTATGAAAAATCTCAGAATTCAGGTTTTTCAGAAACTTTGAATATTTATCAAAAATTAGTTTTGATACAGAAATCTGAATTTTCTATAATCTGTTTGCCATAATTGTCAACATTAATAGAAACTCTTGATATAATAATATTTAGTTTTCTTTCTGAACTGAATTAGTGAATTAAAGCTCTGATTTAACTGATTTACTTACTTTTCCATCATGGCTGAAGATGCTGCTGCTGCTTCCATTAATCCTGTTGAATCAATTCTGACTCGTTCTGCTGCTTCATCATCCAGATTTAATATAATAAGTGACTGTAAGTGTTAGTTGGATGCAAGCATGCAGACGTAGAAATGCAGGTTCGGTGTGTGTGTGTGTGTGTGTGTGTGTGTGTCGCGATTTAAACGTCGAAGAGCAAGCAGAGTGTGTTTGATGTTCCATTTCCCCTTTTTCATAATTCATGGTGGAGGAAAATGGACTGAAGCGGAGGTGGCTGCATAGTGTGTGTGTGTGTGTGTGTGTGTGTGTGTGTGTGTGTGTGTGTGTGTGTTGCAGGATAACAGGACAATCGTCTCTGCTGGTTTTTGGGGAGATGAAACAGACAAGAGTGCGTCTTTGAAATGCAAAGAGTGGCGCTGCCGGTGATTGGCCGCCGTGTTGAGGAGGAGCTGAGAGTTTTTTCGCCGCATTTCATCATCATAATTCTCACTTGCACTTCCCCCCCCACTCCACCCACTCCACCCGTTCACCCCCATCACCTCAGCACTCAGAGCTCCAACTCATTCTTTACTTTATTTACCTCTGTGACAATAAAACTCTGGCTAATTAGGGGCTGCTCTGAGATTGGGAGGGTTGTGTGTGTGTGTGTGTCTCTGCACTGAGCGCTATGCTTGCTCACACACACACACACACACACACACACACTGTGTAGTGGTGGGGCCTGGGGACCAATTTATTTACATGCAGTGGAAGAGGAACAGAGAATTGGAAGAAGGGCTGAAAGAAAAAGAGGAAACAGCAGGGAATTCTGGAGAAAACCCAGAGGAAGGAAGAAGTTTCTCAACTGTTCCCAAGGACACACACGACCAATTTACCATTTAGATCGCCTGGTGTGTGTGTGTGTGTGTGTGTGTGTGTGTGTGTTTGCCAATATCCTATGTGATTTCCACCTTCATCAGCATCCAACTGTTTCCTTTTTGATTTAAAGTAGCTTAAAGTCAAACTGAGGCTCAACTGTTTCACCGTTTCTGGAATGAGGGAATTATTGTTTCTGCTGCTGCAACGTTTTTTTATTAAAGTTAAAATGTTTTTTTACATTTATTGTTGTCTTGATTCAATGCAGTTCAGAATTTTATATCAGTATTATTTAGTCCTGGGTTTTTTCTATAAGGAAGGAGAAATGTTGACGCCTTCTTTCAGCCAGCTGACTGGCAGAGCAGCTGCAGAAAAATCTATCGCAACTTTAACCTGACGGAAATGTTTAG
Organism: Gambusia affinis; assembly: GCF_019740435.1. Lineage (NCBI taxonomy): Eukaryota > Metazoa > Chordata > Actinopteri > Cyprinodontiformes > Poeciliidae > Gambusia > Gambusia affinis. The sequence continues at coordinate 18,752,384 of NC_057890.1, read as the reverse complement.
CTGCCTTAAAAATCCCTAAAGTGAACTCTGGTGTGATTCAAATGTATATGTGAACACCAAACAGGAAGTGAACTACAGTGCAGGGCATTCTGGGTAAATCTAACCAAAGCTAACGTGTTAGCCTAGCGCTAGCAGCAGAAATGTCTCCTGGTCTTCAGCCAAAGACTAAACAGAAATCCTCCAACACTAAAATCTGACGCCTCCATCTTGTTTCCATCTGGTGAAGAAGGAAGTTGCTCTCAGTGTCTTCAGAGGTTTTTGTGTGGTTTCCTTCAGTGGTTGTTGGTGCAGCGCCCCCACAGGCCAGGAGGGGAACAGGCTGGAAAAGAACCAGATCAACTGAACCGGGTTTACTGGACTATCAGGGGGAGAAACAACCTGGATGTTTAGAAATGTTTTATCAATAATTACCATCATTTTGAAGAAAATTAAATGGTTTGAGCTCCTTTATGGAAAAGTTATGAAACAGTTTTCTCCGTTTTTGGTTTTCTGGTTTTCTGTAATCATTTCTCTGTCTTGTCTTGCAGGCAGGACGCCGGCGACCTCTCTGGACCGATACAAAGGTAGGAAAACTTTCCTCCTCTTTCTGCACCGCATGCAGCACCGCATGCATCCTGCAGGGCGGCATCAGAGCTGCGGCGGTTTGCGGGTTTGTTGGTCTGGAAGGACAGAATGATGAGTTGAACTCCTGGACAGGAGAGGAGGAAATTGGAGAGGGCGAGGCGTGACGCGGCGGAGGGTCATTAAACCGAAGCCGTCAGCGCCGGACCCAGAGCTTTAAATAAGGCCCGGTTAAAAATAGCTCCACCTATTCCTCATCTGACGGGAAAGATGAGAATCCTTCCTGAGCGCCATCAGTGAGGCGAACGGAGGCGTCTGATTGGTCGATCCTGTTCCGAACTCCAGCAAACAGAGATGAACGCTGTGATGGATTTCGTCTCTTATGACATTTTAAGTCTTTATGATTTGATTTCTAGAGCAGGAAATGGAGCAGAAAGGAAAAGATCCATTTAGGAGTCTGGATTGTTTGGGGAATAGTTAAAGAATATGCAGTTTTAATGACATAAAAGATTCACAAAGTTTTGCTTCTAAGTTTTTTAGAAAAGCATTTTGGTCAGTTTGAATTTTGGCTGCAACTTTTCCTGCAGGATGGATTCATATTTCATCCAAAATGCCAAACACAGGCTGGAGTTTGTTAGAGGATCAGGATCGTTTCCTGCTGTATTAAGGTCATGTTTGACCTTTGCCCTCTGTGGTAAAACATCTTTTACAATGAAATATTCAACTCTTATAAGCATATTTGTGATTAAAACATGTTCAAACTGCAACTTTTAGACATTTTCAGGCACTTTTATTGTCATATTTTAGATATCCAACATAAGATTTTAATAAAAATGATATCTTAACACACAAACGAGACTTTGTGAAGAAAAACTGAATGTAAAATCTGGTTCAGGCTCAGAGCAGATGTTCTGCAGAGATCCACAGTTCAGGTCCTGCTGGTCAGAAGGAATATTTCAGGTTTTCACACTTTTCCTTCCAAGATGTTTCAGTTTCCATTTTACCTAAATTTAGTTTGTTTTTCTGCCGATAAACTTTCTTCTTGTCTTTTTTTTTTTTTTTTTAAAGAAAGCTTCAGATTATGGTTGGAGATATTTGTGATGGAATTATCCTTAAAGATCTTTAATAGATTCTGTAGACGGTTAATATCTCAGTTGTTCCTGTCAAAAGGAAACGATCAGAACAAGTTTGGAATGGAGAAACTCCAATTTATCTGGTTAAACCATATATATTTATATAAGCATTAGTAATTATAATACTGTATATGATAATATGGATAGCTGATTTTCCCAAATATAGTTTTTAAATATTCCAGTTTTTGTTTGTAAAACCTGAAAAGGTTTATAATAATGATGCTTTGCTTCAAGTTTAGCTGAAATTAATTTGTTATGCTTATAATTGACTTTTTATTTATTTTTACTACGAGCTACTCAAACAATATTTATGGCATATTTCTGTTATATATTTGAAATTAAATCACTAAATGAATCATTCCAGTTGAAGCAGATTCTGGATGTAATTATTGATATTTTTAACTTTTATTGTTGATTTCTTGTTATGACTGATGTGGATTTTCAGCATTAGGAATATTTCCAAACGGAGTTTTAGCCAGCTGGCTGGCAGTGCTCAGCAACAGGTGGGGGAGGGTCCGTGTTACTCCAGGCTGTAAAATCAGTTTAATGTTAAGTTTTAGTGTTTTAATGAAAACGAGTGAAACTGTTTCAGGTATAATTCTTGCTTTGCGCCCCCTGGTGGACAATCTGTGTTTTATTCACAACTTAAGGAAGCTGTTTATTTATTTTTATGTTTACGGGATGTGAAGCATCTTTTCTTTTGTATATTTGATTATCTTTTCATCAGTTGTGATATTTTTGTGGTAAATATTTTGATGCAGGACTTTTTAAAGTTCTTTTAATGTTGAAATAAAAGCTGCAGCGCGGCAACATTTAGGCTTCAATGAATCTATTTTGATTGGAGGAAAGCAGAAACATTGGTACTCTCATTATTAGCATCTTTATGCAGAATTATCTAATATTTCTCATATATTCTTGAGTTTGGACCTGGATCCGCTCCAGTGGATCCAGAAGCTCAGAACCGAGCCCAGGATCCGGCCGTCTGCGGCTAAAACTGGAGCGTGGAAGAAAAGGAGGAGAATGTGAGAATAATTCAGCTTTTGTTTTTCTGCCTGATTGGAGAAAATGGGCGAGGCTGCGACTGTCAGACACAAACAAACAGACGCAGCTCTAATCCGACACACGGCTGCGTCATTCTGCAGCGCATTCGCTTCCTCGCCGTCTCCACCGCCGTCGTCCAATCCCCTCACACACACGTTCACACACATTCACACAAAGCAGAACTGGGCGTATAATTTGATCCTGTGTGCTCTCCTCCTCTAATGAAGCTCTCTGGCGGTTTGACTGACACCCGGCTTGTTATTTAAGTGTCTGTTTTGGGCCAGGAGGAAGAGGAGCGAGGAGGAGGAGTAAGGCAGGAATTGGGAGGTTGGGATAAATAAAAGAGAGACAGGAAATGAAAAAATGGAGGAAAAGAGGGTCGTGGGACTCATAGGGAGCAAATGAAAGAGGGTGGAGAGGAGAGGAAGACAGTTTGGGAGGAGGAAGAGTTGACGGCGGAAATGGGGGTGATGAAGGCTGCGAGGGGATTGTGTGGGTGAGAGTGTCTAATTGCAGGTCTTTGTCCTGATAATGTTCTTTGAAGGCACACAGCTGATAATTAGCCGCCGCGGCTCCTCGGATGCCTTTCAGCTTCGGTCATTATGAGCCGCAAACCCTCCATTGGCTCTGACATGACCTCCCCACACACACACACACACGCACACACACACACACACGCCGCAGCAAACAAGTGTTGATTAGAGGATGAATAGCATCATGCACGACACGACGGCTCTCCAAAGGCCCGGCTTCCTCTCTGCAGGTGTGTGAGGGACGCACTTCCTGTTTACAGAGCAGAGCCACTCAGCAGTCAGCAGCGGCTGTAATTACAGCGACTCACACAACGCGGCGTCCCGGTACGCGGCTCCCTGACTGTCTCCCGGTTGCCACATGACAACGGCGGCCCCTCGCTACGCCGCTCCAGGCCCCGCCCCCCGGTTATTCCCACATCTGAATATTTATGAGACAGGAAGTGGCTGAGTGCAGCAGGAGGCAGACTGGAGCGAAGGCTCTGTGAAAACCTCACCGAGGTTATTACAGCCAACCGAACCCGAGAACACGTGTTCATTAAGTGAAATAAAGGAAAAATATGTCTGGAACTGTCGTTAGTTTATAACAGTAAAACACTCTGAAATGAGAGATTTAATGCTCTTTGTGTTGATGAATCTGAATTTATAACTGATGTGAACTAAACACTCTAAAAACTGACTAAACGTCACAATGTGATAAAACCAAACTACCCAGAACTATTTTAGTCCTGGAATCAAAAAGAATGACTCATATTTTCATGATACGCATGAACTCACCCATAATGATGCACGGTGGTGGCAGCATCATGCGGAGGGGATGGTTTCCCTCAGCAGCTTCTTAAAGTTGTTGATAGAAAAAGTCTTTGGGGCTTTTCTGAAACTCGTTTTGGTGGAAGATGCAGATGGCAGAGTCAGAGATAAAAGGAAATGAATGGGCCTAGTCAAAGTCCAGGCCTGAATCCAGCTGAGGTTAAACTGACAGTCTGAACATTTCAGATGTTGCTTTGAGCGGCGGGTCGGGCTGCAGCGTCCGAACAGAACCAGAGGTCCGTGAAGACTTTCCCAGCAGCTGGTGTCATGGCCGCCGCTCATCCATGTTTCATCCAAACGAATGAATTAGGAGCCGTTGCTAATGACGACAGCTCTTCTTCTGCTGCCGCGGGGTTGTTGTGAGCACGCTCAGTGGCGCGCCCGGTGGCAGGGGAGACGCTGCGTCCCGGAGGAACTTCCTGCTGCCATCCGAACCGCCGACCCGGAACCCGATGGGAGCCGGGAGGATTAGAACCGCTCATAAAAACAGCAATAAAAACCATAAAACGATGCTTCCAATTACAGATTATTGCTTTTTCTCTCTTTGATTTCTCATATTTTATTATTTGATGGACTTCTGCTTATTAATATATTTATGTAGAAAAACAAGCTGGTAAATCTGGACTGAAAACGTCCATGATTCATATAGTTAATTTATTTTTATAGGTATTGATATACTTTAGCTTTTCAGGACCTTTTATACAATCTCAATATTGTATAAAATATACAATATTGAGATTGGTTTAATTAGTTTAATTTTTTTATTTTTTTTACTAGTTTCTAATTTGGGGACTGAATCTTGATCTTGCAGTTGCACAGAGCAAAAAAAATTATACTCAGGTAAAAGAAGCACTTCAACATATTTTTACCCAAGTAAAAATAAAAAGTACAGCGCAGTAAAAATACTCCAAAAGTAAATTTTTCAAAAAGGTTACTTAACTTAATGTAAGTAGTTACAACCCAACTCTGATGTTACATATGATTTTTACACATTTCAGCTGGCTGTAGGTGCTGCATGTATTCCTGTGTGTGTGTGTGTGTGTGTGTGTGTGTGTGTGTGTGTGTGTGTGTCAGGGATGTTTGGGGAACTCGGTGTGGATCTTTTTTTCTGCTGTTTTATTTTTTGAGAGGCTCCAGATGGCGCAGAAACAGGTGAGCCAATTAGCGAGTCTCACCACACGGCAGCATCGTCACATCAGCGGAGCGCGACGGGAAAAAAACAGATCTGCAATCAGACTTTGTTTCTGTCGCAGATTTTCATGCTAACATCTCCGCTGTGATGCTCAGATGTTTGAATCCTGCGGCGGCCATACTGGGGCCATCCCAGTCACCAAACTGGTGGGAATGATGCTGGAATGCCGTCTGTCACTCCGGCCGGAAAACAGGCGGATTTAAACGGATTTCTTGTCTTTTGAAGGATGCAAACATTTCTTTGAGCCTCGCTGATGTTCATTATTACTAATGAAGTCGGAGTCGTCATAAAAGAGGAAGCAGCAGGAAGTCAAAACGCAGAAACACCCTTTATCTCGTCCTCCTCCATCCCTCTCTCTCCATCTCCTGTCATCCTGTGCAGAGCCGAGTGTCAGTGGGTTTTCTGTTAATTAGCTGCAGAAAGCAGAGACACCTGCCCACTGCTGCCGCTGACGAACGCACAGAAATGCATCCGCATGATGCGGCGACGCTCATGCTTGTTATTTTGATGCTTCCTGTGCGTTTGAGTATTTTTCTTTTTGTTAAGCGATAATTGAGCAGCCATGGCGGCTGCTTTCCCACCTAATGGAAGGGGACAAATTAATCTCCCAGTGCTAATGTCTGCAAATGGAACAGGAACAATCCTGTCAGCTCCAGGCCCACAGGGAGGGGGTCGGAGCATGCCCAGAATGCTAACACTTCAGCTTCTGGAGTTTCAGGTTAAAATCATTCAAAGAAAACTCTTTATTTACAAATATTTTGCTAAAAGAAGAACCTTATAAATTCACATTTATTTTATGCAACATCTTTTCTGCAACAGAAACTCCTAAAATGATGAAATCAGTTGGTGCCTGCTTCTTTTTTTACCTTTTCAGGAAAATTTCATAAATGCTGAACATCTCCAGCAGATCAGCAGCCAGACGGAGTCAATTATTCAGGCGGTGACTAGAGGTCCAAAAGAATTTAACCCAAAAAGAGCAAAATGAGCTGAATGAGACTCCACTTTCTGATAAACCCTAAAAATCTGATGGGTGTCCCTCCCAGCTGGATCTATGGCCCCTTCAGTTTGCAAAATGCTGTTTTTCTAAAAGGGTTATAAATGAGAATAAATTCTAAATTATCTCAATTAATGAGAATAACTTTTTACAAACTATTTATTACAGTTTTCTTAGGGTTTGGGACCACAACCCCCTGCTAAAATCTGAAAATCCCTGAAAACATAACTGCCTATTTTAGAAGACCAGACACCAAATTTACCTCAATATGTATTAATTCACATCTTATATATATATATATATTCAGCCTTGAGCACCCAGGGAAAAAATGGAAAGAGTCAAGCGGACCGGAGTCGTTTGAAAGCGGACCGGAGTCGTTGTAAAGCGGACCGGAGTCAGAGTAAAGCGGACCGGAGTCGTTTGAAAGTGGACCGGAGTCAGAGTAAAGCGGACCGGAGTCGTTTGAATGCGGACCGGAGTCGTTTCAAAGCGGACCGGAGTCGTTTGAAAGCGGACCGGAGTCATTTCAAAGCGGACTGGAGTCAGAGTAAAGCGGACCGGAGTCGTTTGAAAGCGGACCGGAGTCATTTCAAAGCGGACTGGAGTCAGAGTAAAGCGGACCGGAGTCGTTTGAATGCGGACCGGAGTCGTTTCAAAGCGGACCGGAGTCGTTTCAAAGCGGACCGGAGTCGTTTGAAAGCGGACCGGAGTCGTTTGAAAGCGGACCGGAGTCGTTTGAAAGCGGACCGGAGTCAGAGTAAAGCGGACCGGAGTCGTTTGAAAGCGGACTGAACATGTTGGTGTGAATGCAGCTTTTCCAGCGACTTTGTCTAAACTAATCAAACTTGAAGCTTCTGATTCATGAATGAAACTTTTCTTCCAGGAGTATTTCCATTGGTTAAAGAGCTTTTTAAATGGACCAATCAAACCTTGACTCAGTTACTGATTTGACTCCATTTGTCCAAACTAATCTCTTGATTCTTAGTTTCCTCAACAATAATTCTTGTCTCAACTTGTTCTTCATAACATCTTCTGGCCGTATTGATCGAATTGATCAATGAATGTATTGGAGGAAGTATCTGCTGTGGGTCCTGTTGTTGGTGAGCTGTGAACCTGCCTGGCTCTCCCTGCAGGCTCTGCTCCCCTCATGGTGTGTAAATCGGGGTGAGAGGTTCGCTGAATGTCAACCTATTTCCCGTCTTAACAGCCGTGATCCCGGAGCCGTTCCTCCTTCTAAGCCTCTTTCTGCGGACGACCTCCAGGGAAGATTGTGAGTACAGAGGAGTTGATTACGGCGGCGCGGCGCGGTGGAGCTTTGTTCTAGGCGTTCGGCCGCCCTTGGCTTTGGGAGAAGAGACGGATGGAGCAGGAGAAGAGGTGTCTTATCGCTCCCCTGGGGTCTCGCATCCTTTCATCCCAGATTGGCTCTGTGACCTCGCCGCCCCGCCCGGTTCATCCCGACCCTCCGCTCCGTCTCTTGTTTACTGTCCCATAATGACATTGTCAATGGCAACAATACGGCTGCTTATCGCGAGGTGTCTGCCGTCACAATGGATGAATGGCGTCGTAATGGAAAGGCGAATTTGTCCTGTTGTCATCTCGGAGCCTTTGGAGGCGCTCGCTGCTTCCCGGCTGCGCGTGCCGCTGGAAGATAAGATTAATTTTTCATATCACCGGGATGATTGTGGAATCTTGTATCTAATGTAATTTTTATTTCTCACTCCTCCTCATTTTCTTTCTCCTTTTTCTTTCAAACTGCACAGTCAAGATTTTTTTCTCTTTTCTTTTGGGAAAAAATCTAAATAATTTATCTGTTTTCGTGCATTTCCTTCTGCTTCTACTTAAAGGCAGAGAAATGAAATGGGAAGAGACAGGAGAATAGGCAGATGAGTGTTTTTTTTCTGAATGGGACGGACGTGAGCGGCATGCAGAGCGGGGTGAGCGGAGGAGGGGTGCTGCTGGCTGGTGGAGGGCCTAAGAGGAGCCTGCAGACTTTAGTAATCCCTCTTTTATTAATGTGAAGCCAAGCTCAGCAGAATGTGGCTCACAGACATAACAGAGCAGCTCGCCGTGTTCAGGCCCCTCTGTCTGCCTTACTGGCATGACTGGCCAAGTCAACACCCTTCCCATTTGCCAGGCTGGTAAAGTGTCAGCCAGTTAAAACCCAGTTTATTCTGGCCTCCCAGTCCGCTGCGCCTCCACCCACCGAGCCGCCGTCCGTCTGAGGCTTTTCATCCCGGTCAGGTTCCGGCTCTTTTCTTCTTCTTCTTTGGCACCGAATGCATCCTGCGTCCCTGCTTCCCTGCACGTTGCCATGACAACCCCACCCCTGTTCGCATCACTCAATGCCCCCCCCCCCATGTAGCCAATGGGCATTGACCTTTTGCTGTCGGAGCGTGTTAGGGAGCAGGAGACACAGAGAGGAGGAGAAGGATGGCGGGGCGAGCGAGAGCGGAGCGCGCGCTCGGCGGGAACAGCAAACACAAATCGGTCATTAAACTGTAAACAATTTAAAACGGACTCACTGCAGGATCGGCTCCTCCGAATCACAAACACACAACGCTCGTGTCCAGGGAGGACGCAGCGTGGAGACACGGTGGTCAAAGTGTGACATCATCACTAAGCTTAGCCAGAAAGCAAAAGTTAATTTCTGTTTCCTCTTTTTAAAACCAGGAATGTTTCATTTTCCGTTGGTCGGAATGATCCGCAACATTTTCATAACACATTCTTACCCTGGGAAACAAAAAGGTTAAGATAAAAACCTGAACTGCTATCACACAAAGCAAAAATAATTCATAAGAATTATTTTGATGTGAACAATCCCACCTGGAGTTCCTCAGGACTCTGTTCTCAGCCCACTCTACTCCAGATTTATGAAACTGAAATGATCTGAATCAGATGGATGCATCAGACGTTCCTCCAACCAAATGTTCAAAAACATTCAGTTAACCCATAAAAATGCAACACGAGTAACAAACTCAATGAGTTTAAAGAAACCAGTATGATCTCTTCACATGCCAAACTCCCACTGGAAACTTCTGATCCTCTGCAAGAAATAAATGGAAGATCAATGAAAATACAGTTTTTTCACTCCTCCAGACCTGCAGGTGGCGCTAACCACGGAGAACGGAACGTTACATCCACACAACAATAGAGCAAGAAAGAAGAAGCTTGGAGTGTTTTGGAGACGTTTTTGCAGCTGCTGCACCAGAAACATGAAAATCCACCATTTTTGTGATTATAAGTTATAGATCAGATTATAGTTTGATTTATTTTTACTAAAGATTAATTTGATTTTATATGCAAAGGTAAAATTCCCTTGAATCAATGCAGAGGAAACAGAATCCAGACTTAAAATAAATCACAGAACAAAGAAACGATAAAAAGTCCAAAACCCAACAGAACCAAACTTCTGTCAGATGAAGTTCTTCTTCTGTTCTCTGGCTGAAAGCCTGAAGGCTATTAGAACCGTTTCTGGTTGCTCAAACAGCTTAGTTTAATATTTTAGATGAATTGTTCTCCCTTTGATTAGGAAATCATCTGGAACGTGTTCAACATCCTGAAACTCTGATCAGTTTTCTGTTTTCTCCCTCTGAGCTGCTGCTGCTGCTTTGACGTTTCCTTCAAGGTGTTTCTGCCTCTAAACCAAAACTTAAAATCATTTTTTATTTTCTACCACAGCTGGAAGCAGCCAACCAGAACTCTTATACAACATACACACATTACAATATAATGTATGTATTATACATTTACATAACAACACATTATGTAAATGTATTACATTTTATATCACATATCAAAAACAAGGTTTAATGTAATATAAATCTGTTTTAAACAAATTAGAATCTACAAAAATAATCTTAAAGTGGATTATTGATTTATTCCTGTTTTCTTATACAGACCAACAAATGGATACTTTTATATTCAACAGACTTTCTGACTCCTTTGTTGGAGCTCTGACACTTTGAGCTCCCATTGGATGGAAAACACCAGATTTGAAGTTTCTGATGCTTTTAAAAGCTGCAGGACATTTTTCTAGAGAGAACACGGCTTATTCACAGAACTGTGGAAAACTGCATGAATATCAGGAATGTAAAGAACTTGTTGGGAGGAAGGATCTGTGGTGAGGCTTTCTTGTGCACCTTGGATGCAGCCATTTCCATTTCCCTTAACGTCTGAAGGCAGTCAGGAGTTATTAATATTCATTATGAGAATCAGAAGAGTTGCTGGTTTGAATCTTACCAAGTACTTTTGTTTACTTTGTAGTGGAAGTATCTTAGTACACTTGAAATAAGACAAGAAATGGAAGCTGGTTCAAGTGATTATTTCACTTTTTACAAAACATTTTTCCATGTTTGATGTTTTTTTAAATCAATATTAAGGAATTGGTCCCTTAAATCAATGTTCATATCTCGCTGAAAAGTTACTTGTAAGTCAGTTTTATCTGTTTTCATATACACTGAGATGTTTTCTCTATGAACCAGACTGAAATACCTGCTAATGTTTTGTGTTTTTGCAGTGAAGCTGGTCTGTCAGCAATGCAAATAACCAATCAGCTGGCTGTGATTTGAATGCATCAGTCGGCGCTCCAGTCAGTCCAGTGATGGTCTTTGCATCGAGCCGATCGGCGGCTGCAGCAGCAGTTCGCAGTGAATGTGTGCGCTGATTGCATCAGAGCGCTGCGTAGCGCCGCGGCCCGCTTCCTGCTGCCGCTCAGCACTTTTAGCCGCCGCCGCGTCACTCTGCGCTGAGTCAACATGCAACAGGAGGCAGATTTGATTTGAATTCCAAACAACGGAGGCGGAAATGGGTAATTAAGGCAGAACTTAGCGAGAGGGTCTTGTGCGTTTGGATGCTGATGGGCCGAGTGCTTCACATAATTTGGGATTTGGATTGTTGTTTTTCAGGGAGATGCAGGTGTTTGGTGAAGACGGATGATTTCGGCTCGAATGCCAAACATTCTAATGAAGCTCACGTACGATCCATAATTTTAACTATTCCCCACCTGCTACACACACACACTCACACACACACGTGGATGCACAATATGCACTAATGAAGCTGTTCTCCTCTCCTCTCTTTCTGTCCCTGGCTCAGTGAAACATGCATAAATCATAATAAACAGAGATGAATTTTTAATCAGCGCTCCCTGCCCGTGTCTTCAGCCCAGCCTCCAGAGGCAGCCAGGCTGTGATGTGCCAGGTATGTGCAGTCTGATCTGGCAGCGCCTCCTCTGGGAGCGCCGATCGCTGAACCGCGCGTTTGGGCCGAGCCGGACCGGGCCGGGCCTCTGGAGACCCGACTGGTTCACGTTGAAGTTTTGCACTTGGGGCCAGTTGTCCAGTGGGAGGGTAGATCCACTTCCACTGGATTTACTTTTGGGTTCAATTTGAATATTTCATCAGACGTTTTGTTGATTTTATGATCATTTAATCTTCTATCAAACTTGTTCAAACAGAAGAATATAGAATGTAAAAAAATCTAGCTGCTGGAACTGAATGCATTAATTAAATTATAAATCGTGTTTCTGGTACGGCCGTAAATCTGACACACATGCTACATCCGCTAACATCGATGGACAACAAATTCATTCCTCGGGCCTCTGGGTTTTAATTTCTGCTTTGAAGCGATCTGATTGGACGCTGGAAAAGACTACTGTTGTGTTCATGTGAAGCTAAAAGGACTGGGCTAATCAGCAAAACTATTTAAGTCTAAAGTAGCATCTTAATGCTAAACATAATGCTAATGCTAATGCTAATGCTAGTGTTTGGCCAATCGGATGGTTCAATTTGATTTCTGAATGAAAATGTTGCTTATTTTGTTGATCTATAGCTTCCTATTGAACTGCAGGTAGCTACAGACCTTGAAATGAACTAAATTTAAATATTTTGTTGCAGTCCCAGCACTGAAAAATCAAAAAATTAATTTGATTTTTAATTGAATTTGTTCCAGATTGGTGCAGAAGTTCAACTCTGATTGGATCATTTGTTGTAAAATGATCCAGTCATCATCATATAATCTGTACAGTGACCAAACTTGATTTTTGGACGGGATTTGGGTTACCATGACAACATAATTCACATAAACTCCAACAGGAAATTCAGATAAATTACAGAGATCTGTCAGATTTTCCCACAGATTAACTTTATCATCAAATTAACTGTTAAGACTTTGAATTATTATCAATTGTTTTTTAATTTCCAGTTTTTATTGAAATGATCTCAAAACATTTACACTTTTTAAAATGTAAAACAGAAAATAACCAGGAGAAGCAGAACAACTCAGATTTAATCTGATTAAACTGAAAGTCAGCCTCGTTTTCAGAGGAGTTGCCGAACATTTGGTCTAATCCAGACGGTGAATAATAATCCTGGAGTTGGCACCATCAGTTTGGCTCCAGGAGAGTTTCATGTATTTCACTGCTTCCCTGTTGTTCTGCAAGCTTCAGTTTAAGTTTCCTCCCAGGAGAGAAGCAGCAGCTCCTTGCTAGTCTGCTGCCCTACATTCCTGGAAAGCTTGGAAATGAGATTACATTTTTTTACATTTTCACAATTTCACCCAACTTTAGCTAAACCATCAGACACAGACCAGAGGAGCTTCGACGGTTATTATTGCTGGTATTTATGAGGCTGAAGATCCTGCAGAGAATCATTTTGTTTTGTTGAATTCACACTTCAGCTTTTCCAGTCACTCATTAACTAAACTGAACTGTAAACCATGAAGGGAACAGAGAGAAACGCAGAGAAAACCGAGGACAACGCAGTCAGAACGTCAGCTAACACACACACACACACACACACACACACGCCCACACACACCCACGCACACCCACACACACCCACGCACACACACACACACACACACACATCAGGAGCTCTACTGACCCAGATGTCACTTTGCTTCTGCATTTCACTGGAAAACACAAAATCTTTCCAATTGTGTTTGGTCTAGTGAACTTACTTATTTACTTCATCAAAAATGCATCTATATTCATAAAAAAGTGAAATAATCTGCCTCTTGATTTATATCTTATAGTTTAGTTTTGTCTCATTTCAACTGTGCTGAGATATTTGCTCTGGAAATAAAATCAGAAATACTCGTTAATATTTGGTTCTAGCCAGAGGAACCTCCAGCTCAGAATCCGTCGTGCCGGGTCGAGCGGAACATCCCGTCCTTCTGGTTTCGTCCCATTTTCCTGCGTTGTCATGGAGATGAGTAACATCCTCACTGTTTGTGCGGTTTTCCTGAAAAGCTGCATTTCTGTGGCGTTTTCTCTGACTCCAATCTGACAGCAGGAAAACTGATCATAAATATTTGAAAAGCAACAATAATTTGTCTTGTTGAGTGTTTACATCTCAAACTCAGTCGCTGAATTTGCTGTCAACACAAACAACCATGCAGTGACGGACCAATCACAAAACTCCAGGAAGTGACAGAAACGACCAATCCAAGCTGTGGATCTGAAACACGACCCACTGGAGTTTTACCCACTGGAGTTTTACCCACTGGAGTTTTACTGGTTAGTTTGCAGCTGATGGTTCCAGATATGTTTGTTTTTCCGTGGACTTTAAAAAGCTTGCAGTGCAGGATTGAGCTTTCTGCTGCTGCTAATTGAATATGTGGCAGATTGGAGTCATTCACCTTTGACTTCATTCACATTTCACTTGTTTTTGTTTAGATACGGCTCTCATCAAACAGTCGCTGTGTTTGCCTTTCAGCTTATTTACATTTTGGTATTATTCCACCCACACAGGCATGAATATGGATGAATTCTTACTTCTTTCCTTGATGTTTCAGGAGCTGCAGCATGTTTCTGTGTCAGTGTTCTCATTCTTCATCTTCTGCTCATAAAATCTTCCTTATATGTAACTTTCTGTAAACTGCACTGAGAGAGAATTGCCCCCCAGGGCGGTGGGAATCTTTGCCAACCTGATTTGTGAGCTTGCAGTTGTGTTTAATATCCAGATCCAGATTGATGGGAGGCTTCTGGTATTAAGACCAAAGGCAACCACTCAAGTGAAGCAGGATGTGACATTTTGCCAGCCAGCTAGCAGAGCCTTTGTTATTTATTTTACTTATTTATTCAAGTCTGTGCAATTTCTAGCAGGTATTAAACACAAATGGGTGGGATGATGGCGGAGCGGGAGGTCGGGATAAATATGTGCTCTTTTTTTTCTGCATGTCAAACTTTAGGTGAAAATGAGGAAAAGTGTGAGGAGGAGGTGGCAGGGGGGTGATGAGGAGCGATGACAGCGACAGGAACGGGAGGAAAAGCGGCTTCCCTGCTTTGAAAATAATAATGGCAAAGCAAAATAGATCCCCAGCTGCTCGCTTCCTCTCGCTCCTCTCCTTCTAAAATGCATTCCACCTTCTCCCAATGTTGCATTTTTTATTTTTAAAGTTCCCATTATGGATAAATTTAACTGGTGGAACTCCAGCGGTCCCACTTTGTGCCGACTCCCCCTCCTGTTGCATAAAAGATTAGAATCGAGCCGCTGCTGCGCACCTGATCATGAAAAACAGTCGTGCTGAGGTCGACTTGTTTTGCAACGAGTCAACATATTTCATTGATGTTTGCAGGTAGTAATTTATTGCACCATAATTTACTGACTGAATGGTGAATGCTTCATTGGGTGACAAATGAAACTGCTTTTGAGGCATACCCTTCATTTGCAATTTCCAGATGAAAAATGTGACTTTCTGCATCAAGCGGTTCCTCGTGCGAGAGGCGAGGGAGGGAACGTTTCCACACGTTTAGCCTGTGGGAACAACGTTCCAGCAGGTGAGTGGCAGGCTGAGACGGCGGGACGTCAGAGGATGGAGGGATGAGGAGGAGAGAGGATGAGGAGGATGGAGAGATGAGGAGGAGAGAGGATGAGGAGGATGGAGAGATGAGGAGGAAGAGCTTTGGGTTGTTTTGGCAGCATCTGGCAGGAAAGTTCAGCTTTTAGGTTTTTCTGTTCCTGAAAAGTTCATAATTTTAGTTTAGTTGGATATTAAATCTAAAAAACTGTCATAATTCAAATCAGCCCAAACTCTAAACTATAAAGTAAATTAAAATATACGATTTCAGGTTTCTTCACCACCATATGAATCATTATAAAACACAGTATAATACTGAACCGTTAAATGAGAGATTTGGATGATTTGTGTTAAAAACAGATTTTTTTTCCCCTCACTGTCTGATTTTCTTCAAACTCTGATAAAGCAGCAGGATAATAAATTATTATAAATGAATTGATTATTATAAAGATAAATTCTGTTTATCTCCATTAAATAATTACATAGATTTTAACACAATTAGTAGTTTTTTGTTTGTTTTTTGCATACAAAGGTTCCGGCCAGAACCATTGTATCTGTCTGTTTCTGGTACTCCTGTAAATGTGTCGCACAGGTAGCTGATGGCCGATTAAATTACACAACCGTAAAACAATCAAGATTTTGTCTTTTATAAAAATGTGCTGACATTTGAGAATCCAGAATGTTTACATCACTGTAGAGTTGTTTTGATGTTTAGGCGATCTGGTTTCCGAGGCGTCCCTGAATGCACCACAGCCTAGAGGACGTCCCACCCTGTGTGCTGCTCTGGTTCTGCTTCCTCGGGCAGCTACATTTGGACTTTGGCTCATTTATAAGGCAGAACAAAGTAACTAATCTGTTTTACTGAAACCTCCTGGTGACGCTTTTAATACAAAGAATTTTATTTCAGGCTTCAGAAGTGAAATGTGGTTCTGGAATAACGTTAACGAGGCTCCAACGTTTGGATCTCCGTGACAATTTGACAGGAAGTTTACCTGATTGAAAACTAAAATTTATTTATTTTTAGTTTCATCTCTGACTGGAAGCCATCTTGGTTTTGCATTCATGTTCAGCATGTTGGGTCACATCTAGAATATAAATATCCTCACAGTCGTGGAAGAATATATTGATAAAATCACCTGATAAAAGCTGTTTATTATAATTATGATATTATGTCTAGACATTCGAATTGTACTTAAAATTAAAACATAATCAACATATTTTCACATTAGTGTAATTTTGAGATAAAAAGTCACAAAACACTGAAAATCTTTTAGTGTTTTGGAAAAAAACAGATAAACTTTAGTTATAAATGACCTTTATCATTTAGTTTGTTTGTTCATTTCTGCACAGAGAGTTTAGTTTTTAAGGTAAAGACTTGGCCCCTCTAATGCCCCCTTTTAGATCCGGCCCTGTTGGGAAGAAGCTGCATTTCCCTTGACTTGAAGACAGCGAGTTATCTGGAGAACTCCTTCCAAGGTGGGATTTATTTGAATCTGAAGTGCAGCAGGGAGACAGATGAGCTTCTGGTCTCCACCCAGTTCTTCCTGTGTGTGTGTGTGTGTGTGTGTGTGTGTGTGTGTGTGTGTGTGTGTGTGGGTGTGTGTGTGTGTGGGTCAGTGACCCGTCCCGTTAGTCCTCTTTCAGTCCAGTCTGGTGGGTCAGAGCCGTCAGGTTTTAAAACGCCCGCCATCGTCTCCAAACAGCAGCCGGGCGCACGCCGTCTCCGTTGCCACGGCGATTTAATCTGCCTCGCCCCTTTTCAATCAGGCGAGTGTCAGGCAGGGCCGCTCCATCGGGGCGTCTAATAAAATGCACGGACACACTCCTGCAGGAAGCCCCCTGCAGACACACACACAGATGCAACAGACACCCGATCAATACAGGCAATCATACAGGTGACAATAGGTGCAGGTTAACCGGCCGCTGATTCACACCCCGCTATCATCACCGTCTCAAAAATCACACAATCAAGACAGAAGCATGCCGGTGGGTGGGGGGCGTCTGGAAGACGAGGAGGAGCGCAGCGCAGCGCGGCGCTTCGCAGGTACATGAAATGTGTGAATATGTGCGTGAAATGAATTGAAATGGGTGTGAAAGTGCATCTACTCACAGGCAGACACACACAGACACGCCTTTGTGTTTGGGAGCGTGTGTGTGTGTGTGTGTGTGTGTGTGTGTGTCCCGTCCACATGCACAAGGCATGGCATTACGGCGTGTGTGTGTGAGGTGTGTGTTGGCTGTTATCAGAATGACACCATCCTCCTCTCTCTCCTGCAGCCCCAGAGGATCAGTGGAGCTGCACCAGTTTCAAATGAAAATAAATGAGAGGCAGTGACCGCTACTGCCTGGGTCCCACTTTAATGAGGAAGAGGAGCAGAGGAGGAGGAGGGGGGGGGGGATTGGTCCAGGTTGACTGCAGCAGGGCCGAGAGAGAGAGAGAGGAGGGAGATGTGATGAATGGACGAGCTTTCTCTGTCATCGATGCGATGGCCAATTACAGCTGCAGCACGCTCTGCTGCGCCGCAGGTGGAGCGGACGGCGCTCTGAGTGGCCGCGCTGCATCCATCCATACTCCATTATTTGCATTGAGAGGACAAATCAGTGCAGATTGTAAAACGTGGAGCGGCTTGGCGGCGGAATTCAGAACGACGTCGGACATCACGAACCATTTGGAGTCCAGGTTTACCTGAACCGCCTGATGGTCACCTGATGATCACCTGATGGTCACCTGATCGTCACCTGATGGTCACCTGATCGTCACCTGATGATCACCTGATGGTCACCTGATCGTCACCTGATGGTCACCTGATCGTCACCTGATGGTCACCTGATGGTCACCTGATGGTCACCTGATGGTCTCCTGATGGTCACCTGATGATCACCTGATGGTCACCTGATGGTCACCTGATGGTCACCTGATGGTCACCTGATGGTCACCTGATCGTCTCCTGATGGTCACCTGATCGTCTCCTGATGGTCACCTGATGGTCACCTGATGGTCACCTGATGGTCACCTGATCGTCTCCTGATGGTCACCTGATCGTCACCTGATCGTCACCTGATGGTCACCTGATCGTCACCTGATGGTCACCTGATGGTCACCTGATGGTCACCTGATCGTCTCCTGATGGTCACCTGATGGTCACCTGATGGTCACCTGATGGTCACCTGATGGTCACCTGATCGTCACCTGATGGTCACCTGATCGTCACCTGATCGTCACCTGATGGTCACCTGCTCTTGAGGAAATCTGATTTCCTTTCACTCATCTACAGTAAATGCAAACAGACACTCAGATGGATTCTCACACCTCCAGAGGGATTTGACCAGATCTTCCTTATGAGCCAAATCCACCAAACACAAAGATGGATAAAAATAAAGTTTAGAGGAGCAGAGCAGTTACCAGGAGTTTCTGGGTTGGTTCTACTTAGAGTGTATTTCCTGGTTTTTATTAGTTTATTATTTAGTTTTTAGTAGTTATAGAAGTCGTTTTAGTTTTTTCATACATTTGCTAATTTTTTGTGTGTAGGATTAAAACAGATCAGAGTTTTGTGGTTATACATCGGTTGGGTAGTAAATAAAACAGAAAGTATGTTTCCTAAAGAATCATTAAATTATTGTTAAACAACCGACTGATTGGTGTCGGCAGCATCACGGTGGTGGCAGCATCATGATGTGTTGGGCAACGTCGTTAACTTGGTCTTAAACAGCCCGGTGGTTGAAACTGGGCAGATAAAGCAAAGTGACGTCCAAACCCTGACCTCTGACCCGTAGAAAATATAAAAACTGGATCGACCAGAAACTTTTCACTCCATGTGGTGAAGCTGTAAGCTGGTGGCTGCAGTTTTATATCTGCGTCGTGTTCGGTGCTCCACAAAACGCCTCGTTTAAAAATGGTTTGACTAATGTGCCTGAGAAATTGCCCAGAATGCACTTCAGCGATAGGAGAAGGTTCTTCAGTTTTATTGCTTTATAAACTGCACACCGTCGTTTGTCATAAATGGTAAAGCTTCATTATTTAAAACACTGGAAGAGGAACATTGTTCTGATGCTTGATTGGACTAAAGGTCCAAGAGAGCAAATGGATCTAAAAGGAACTAGAAAATCTGATTAAAAAAATCTCTGGTAAAAATATAAAGTTTGTTTTGAGGACGTTTCTACGTGAGTGGACCTGAGTGCTGTCCAGTCCGGTCCAGTCCGGTCCGTTAAAGCCAGCAGCCAGTGTGCCTCTGCAGGATGCCGGTGTGTGTGTCCAACATGTGGGAGCAGGCGCTGGTGTGTGAGGGTCAGCGGACGGGTCAGGAGGTTTTTGTCTGACTGTCTGGCGGCGGTGTGTCCGTCTGGACGTGACACAGTCGGCCATATTGAAACAAAGTTAGAAAATGTTTCTGCTCAGTGTGAATCAAAGTCCCATCCAGGTTCTGTTATGTTTATCAAGCTTTACACCAGATTTACATTTAAAGTTTGATATGAGCAGAATGTGACTGAATGTTAATAATAATTATTTTTTAAACAAATAGTTTTTATTTTTTTAATCTTGAGTGTTTATTGGTTTAACAGCCATCAAATCCTTCTAATTGTTGAACAGTTTTTTTGTTTCTTTTGATTTATTTTGATTATTAATTTTTGTTGAACTTCAAGTCTTTAATCTTGGAGGGCCTCTTTGCCATCACCCTAATCTTTACTCCCTCTTCAGATTGTCTATAATATGGTTTCCAATCAGAAAAGTCTGATTATGACTGCAAGTTACTAAAAAAGCAGGAATACATTCTTACTTTGATGCATCAACCCAGTGGAAACATTTACTTCTGCTTTTTTTATTTAGAAGTTGTTTCTTGGGGGCTTCTGCAGTTTTAGCAGTGAAACAACTTGTTTGTAGTTTCTTAATGACTTTACTGCCTCTTTGCAGTGTAAAACTTTTTATGCTGCGTTAAGCAAACATCACAAATAGAGCCTGAATGCATTAAATAATTAGGCGAGACTTGTTGCAAATGAAGCAGCTCTTCAAAATCTGCATATAGTTTACAATGACAATGTGATCAATAACTTAGATTAATATTTAACTTTGACCTCGATCTGCCATGGGTAGGAATAATTTTAGATTAGCTCCAGCTTTATTCATGTAAAATGTTTATATCTCAGTGTTTTGGGTTTTTTGTTGAACAGTAAAGTGAAATCATCTCTGGTCACTGATTATTCTGTGGTTCATATTCTGTAGTAAAAGTAGAAAACGGAGGTTGTATGTCTTTCTAATTCTGCTCTGTACAAGCATGCTCACGTATTAGCATGTTATTGCTAATATTAGCTTGCTAACACTAATAGCTACACATGATTATTGTGAGTTTTGGAGTCTTTAAATACAGAAGCACCATAGATTTTCTGACGTTTGACCACTGTAACACACTGCGATTGAGTTATTTATCACTTCAACCTAAATATTTTTGTCTTAAGGGACGTTAAGCTAGTTTCTGTTAGCTTAGTCTGGAGCATTAGCTTCAACACTCTGTAGCTAACCAGCTAGCATACCACAGGAAGGAAGGAGAAACCTGAATTATTTCTACTAATTATCTGACAGTTTTTCAGCTTCTCTGTGAAACAAAAACAATGGTGACGTAAAGAAGGAATAAATATTAGCTGCTAATAATAATAATAATAATAACAGTCGAGTTGGACGAGTCTTGGTTGTATTTCTGTGTGTAAACCAGGTTTAATCTTTAAATTGAGTTAAAGTTTGAGTCTTCTTTTCATCAGTTTAACCTTCTGCTTTAAAACGAAGCATAATGATGAAGAAATAGACGGACATCTCATCATCCTCGTATCTTTCAGTTCAAAGATGTAGCTGCTGTCTTAGATTTGCTTTTTTCTCTGCTGATTGTTTGACTTGTGATCTTTGAGTTTGTCGCCATCTTTTGGAAGGGAGGATTATGTTTCCTGTTAACACGCTTTCAGTGATGACGCAACACAAGTTGCAGCACTTGTTTACACTAAAGTTGCAGAAAACCAAACTAACCGAAGGCAAGCCCGACTGAAACCTTTATGTGTGTCAGCTGACGCTGAATCAGGAATCTGTCCTGATTCAGAGACTCCTGGGTTCAGATAAAAGGAAAGCTGCTTCCTCAGTCCAGCTGCGATCCGAGTCGATGTGGTGTCAGAATTTGTGCAAAACAGGTCAGCGAGCATTTCTGGAGGAGGCTGCAGCGCCACAGGTGTAGCATGGATCTGTGTTAACTGGAACGCAATGTCCTGACCGGAGCCGAGCGCGGCCAACAACACACCGAGGCACAGACGCATCCAGCATCCAGGAGAGGAGAAAATCTGGGAGTGAGATGTGAGGACGGAGTGGTGGAGGCAGAGTTAGCTGTCAGGGAGGATCTGGGTGAGCAGGAGGCTGGGGCCGCCTGCAGCAGCCTTCATTCAGCTGGCCGTCCGCTGGATGAGCGGCAGCAGTCGGCTCTGTCTGGATCCGGCTCCTCACATGTCCACTTAGGCTCAAACGCAGCTGCTTGCTGCTCTGAATTATTCATGAACTGCTCATTAAATATTCACGTATGAAAAGCTCCGGCACCCTAATCTCCTTCCCCGAGATCCAAGCAGGACTCGGAGATGATGCTTTTCACTTTCTCCTCCTTTATTGTTCTAATTTTCTGTGCCAGAGCGGCTATTTTTGGCCCAGCTTCATTGCTCCCCTTATCTCCTCCTCCTCCTCTCTAAGTGATCGATTTGTATTGTTCGGGCAGCTGAGCCCCCACCTCAGCCCGAGGTGATGGAGAGACATAGGGGGAGAAAAGACAGAAATAACTAGACGGAGAGAGAGGAGCGACGGCAGAGGCAGACCTTGCCAGGAGCGGGATGTGGAAACACGAGGCCTCAGGCTGGGAGATGGAGTGATAGGAGAGGCGAGGAGAAGCAGGCAGCGATAAAGAAGGGCTTGTTTCAGACCAGTTGACTGGATCTGACCAGCAAAACTCAGGCTCAACCTGCCTTTTATGGCGTCAGCTCGTCCTGTTTCCTTTGATTTCCTCCTTTGTTCTCTGGGTATTTCAGCACCATTAAAGGCTAATTATCTCCAAGGACCAGAAACACGTGGAACAAGCGAACAAACAAGACTCACCTCCAGCTGTGCAGGTTGCATGTTAAAAACAGGCCAGTTTTTCTCTCCAGAAGCAGCGCGCTGAAAAAGCATCATCATCATGTTTTATTAATGGATGGAGGTTTTGTTTGGTGAACAGGAGGGAAGGATTTGTTTAGAATGAGAAGCAAATGAGGAGATTTGATTGCTTGATTGTTTACCAGACGGATATGAGCGAACGCAGCCGATTCAGAACCTGGAGCTGAGCGACGGCTCCACTCACAGTTACCCAGGTTTCCCTGAGTCCAGGGCGCACACACACACACACGCACACACACACACACACACACACGCACACACACACACACACACACACACACACACACACACACACGCACACACTTTGCCACTGAAGAACAACCATTTAGATCTCCCACTGCCAAACCTTTGGACTGAGCAGCAGGAGATCAGACAAACTGAAACAAACTTCATCCCTTAAAGAGAATAATCATCTCATGGAAAATGAAATAAAATTTACATTACTGTTTTTTGTAGCTCATTACAAAGAAAAAGCATTTGGGAATTTGAAACATTGTTATAATTCTAGTTATTGGATGGCATTTTCTAAGCAGCCAATCCAGGAATATTGTTACATTTCCTTGGAGCTGATTGGCTGAACCCTAAAGAACAAAAATAAGGAAGGCTGTGAATGCCAAGACAGTTTCCACTGAGGATATTAATGTTTAGGATTATTTAGTGTTTAAACTATTAAAGTAGCCTTTATAAGGCAACACAACATAAATCTGACTTTTCTACCTCAGCCTGAACGGCCCAGATCTGATGTTTCCACCTGTGGCGGCCATCTTTACTGCCTAAACAGAGCGCTGCTGGGTGGCGGCCATCTTTACTGGCATTAATTAGTAAACTCCTGCTACATTGTGTGTGTTTCAGAAACACTGCATACTTTATGGACTTGTTGCTTCACCCACTGACTGATTGACTGCGTATTTTTCTGTCGTTTCTTTAAGGTTTGATGTTGTTAGAACTGGTGCAGATATAAAAATGGAGTAAATTTCTACCAAAAAACTCAAATAATCTCAGAAATTTCATTCTCAAAGTTTTGGTGGAAATGTTAATAATTTTCCGTCAGATGAAGGAAACTGCATCTTGGAAGCTGGAATATATTGACGCCATGCTAGTTGATGAGCTAACGGCTAATGTTTACAAAGCAGCCAATCCAGAAGCACCGTTCATTTTAATTGGTGTTGATTGGTTGAACCTGCTAGAGTGGAAAGAAGGAAAATGTTGATGTACATCTGGCAGTTTTAAGCCTTTCCAGAGGAGGTGTGAAGCATGTTCAGATTTCCATCGTTGGTCTCCAGCTGGACGTCGGATGTGTTTAATATTCTAGATCTAATGTGAGTTTCGACTTGTAGAGGAACAACATTATCTGCTTCTGGAAGATGAGTTCTGTCTTCTTGAGTTACAACTAATGCAAGATGATGTGAATCTGTGGGAGGAGATAAATAATTCTTCCTATCAGACGGCAGCGCAGCGATAACAGCGATGACACGGCTGAATTAGTTTAACCTACTGCTTTATCCGCTTCCTGTCATGCTTATTGTTGTTTCTGTGGATTTCAGGTTATTTTCAGCAGGAACACGCTGTCATCACTTCTCAAAAGAGGCCTGCTCCTTTGCGGCAGAGTAATTTCAGTGAGATGTGTTGACAGAGAGATTTGTGGACTATCCGGCGTTTCTTGGCAGGTAAATGACTGTTTTAAATATAATTTGCTCTGGGCACTACAGAAGCCCTGAAGGCCAGAAACTGGAGGCGTGAGCGGCGCTTCTCCGTTGCCGTTACCTCCGGCGAATCCTGTGTTCGATCGGCGCGTGAAGCATGTGATCGGGTTATGTAACGTCCGGTTGTCTTCACCGCGGGACGGCGTCAGGTGGATCCATGCGCTCTCCAAGCCCCGCCCACTCCACACAGAGAAGCTGCTCTACGTGTGCAGACTGAGCACATTTTCCCCACATTGACCCAGATACTCATCCTCTTCCCCAGAGAGCCGCCTTCCTTCGTATGAGAGAGGCTCATTATTTCACTGGAGTGCCTCCGTTTCTTCTACATCGTGCAGGGAGCGAGGGAAGAGGGGCAGCGAGGAGCTGCTGCGGCGCCGCGGTGCGTTCAGGCCCCATCCACTTCCACAGGGAGCCGTTCTGGACCCACACAATTAACACAGCACAAAATACAGTCAGCAAATTATGGGCAGGATGATTATTACCAAGCTATCCCCATGTGTAATTGCACCTCTCCAAATTTGGTCAACTCATCTGAGTGTGAATCACCTAACTGGCTGTGCTTTAATAGCGGCGATATTCTGCTCCAACTGTTTGCCGGCTCTGAATGGTGATTGTGCAGCGCGGCGTGAGTTTCAGAGCAAGAATCTATTAAACTAACGATTGATTTGTTGACAGATTATTGACTGGACAGGGAGATCAAGTAGCTGCAGACAAAGTCTCACATTTCAGTGAAGCGGTGAGCGGCAGGCAGCAGGGCCGGGTTCTGGAGCTGATCGTACACAAATATGGAAAACAAACAAAAACAAACCTTACAGTGACACCTGTCAGGTTAAAAAACCACACAAAGTGATCCTACCATGTATGGATGTCAAGTTGTTCAATACAGACGTTGTTTTGGAAGATATTTGTAAATTATGGATTTATTATAAATGTACATTTTTATACGCTTTTTATTTTATAAATAATAATAATAAAACTAGATATCTAAAGGGTTGAAGCTCAGTCAGATGGGAATTAAAGTGAGCCAAAAAGCCACCCCACAGCATGACGCTGCCACCACCATGCTTCAGTGAAGTTGTATCATGTTCAGGTTGGAGTTTCGTTTCATTATTTGTTCAAAGTTTCCATAACGTTTAAATTTGAACCTGCTGCTGGTTTAACTGGTTTACATGATGCTGGGTGTTCTCCATGGAACCAATCAATGAATAATAAATCAATAATTTCACTGAATTCTGATCCAAAACCGCTCAGCATTCTGGGAGATGTAGGCAGAGGAAAGGCTTTAGTCACTTAACCTCTCATGGCTAGCTAAGCTAAGCTGGAATCAACTAGCTGATTCACTCATCGGTTACCTAGCAACCCATTCATTCTTTGGTTACCTAGCAACAACCTGAGCAGCAGCAGTTTCTGGTTTCCACAAACTGAGGATAAAACCTGAAGGTTCTGCCACCAGTTTGGTTTTTTTCAGATAATTAAAACAAAAAAACTCATCAATAGTTATCAATATCGACTAATATGAAACGCCGACATGTTTTTCCGCCATTTTGTCTGGCCCTGCCTGGACTCACTGCGCTGCACTGGAGGAAGTGACGCAATCATCCGGAAAGGAAATACATCTCCGAAGAAAACAGACGCCACACTTTTCAGTTTTTCACTGGACAGCAGTGTGGTAGTAAAACTGTGTGAAAGTTGAAGGGTGTGAATACTTTCCCGCGCAGCGCCGAGTCTATTTAAGGAGCGCTGCGGCGCCACGCCTCCCTGCTGGATCCGCTCCTCCAGCTCCGCTAGCTGCGCTGCTGCAGAGCGGCTTCACCATCCAGGACGGGCGGATCGGAACCAGCAACAGCGACCGGACCCGGACCCGAACCGGGACCCAGAGAGTCAGAGGGAGGGTGGGGGGAGAATGTGACAACTGCTGGAGGCTGCACCGCCTTTAGGGAGGCCTCGGCTCTTGCACCTGTCCCTCTCCGTCTCCGCGACCAGGCGCAGTTCGGGCAGAGCGACGCTTCTTTCTTACCGGAGAGGCGCTCTCTCTCACACACGGACAGCCGGAGGGAGGCGCGCACACCGCCGCAGACACCGGCCAGGCAGGCAGCATGACTTCAGCCTACAACCTGGATTTTCTGCCCGATATGATGGTGGAGAGCCGCCTGCTCGTCCCTGGAGACAGAATGTAAGTTATTCTCCTCTCTTTCTGCTCCTCTTATTATCATTATTATTATTATTATTATTTTTTTTTTTGCGGCTGTCCGGTGTGGAGATGTTGAATCGGGTCAGAATGAACGGCCGGTCCGGATCTCGGTCCGGTCGGTGGGTGGATGTGCGGAGCGCCCGCAGCGGCTCGCGGTCCGCGGCAGCCCGGATGCTGATGAATGAACGCCATTATGAGGAATTAACGCCGCCGCCTTTATGAGCCTCTCCGATCCGCTGCGCCGAGCATGCAGAACATCCGCCATCACCGCCACCATCACCACCACCTCCCGGGTTTGGAGCGACGCGTTCGGGACTCTGCAGCCGGCGGAGGAGCGCATGAAGCCCGCCGTCCTCCCCGCTCCCTCCCCGCTGCTGCTGGAGGAAATCAGATCAGAAAAAGCGCAGAAGTGGAGATGTGTGTCACATGCGCACGTTGACGCCCTGGCTGCGTGTTTTTCTCCTCACTTTGGACACTTGGTGTGTGTGTGTGTGTGTGTGTGTGTTTGTGCGCGCGCGCGTGTGTGTGTGGACGCAGGAATTCGCCGCTATCCCGTGTCCGCTAATTGCATTTTGCTGTAATTGCGTTAAACTCGTGCGTTTGCAGCTTGCAGGGACAAAGGCAGCTTTTCTTCCCAACATGTCGGTCATGTGTCCCGCATGTCCCGCTTGTGTCCGCTCCTCATGCTTCCTGTTTGCTGACCGATCATGCTCCTTTATTTCCCAGCAGAGAGAAACCTTCACTGGTTCCAGTTATTCTTTTTAATTTCTCTTATTCTTCCAATAAGTTGGGGGAGGAATAAAAACTCATTAAAAGTCACTGATGATAGATAAGATATGGAATACATCAGGATTAATGCAGCTGTGATGGCTCTATTTGGCTCCAAATGGACATAAATGGGAGTAATTAGGAGAATATTGTTGAGTCATGGTGGCAAAGTAATGATGCTATTTCATTTTATGGAGGCATGTTGCTGATATTTGAACATTTGTTGCAATAATTACATCCATTTGTAATGTGTTGGGATTGGTTCATTTTCCAGAGATTGGCTCTGATTGGTGATCAGGTTTAGTTGATCTTTTAATGTTTGAGATAAAAACATGTTAATTACAGAATTAGGTGAAAAATCGGTATTGGCAGGTCAGAAGTTGGTGATCAGTGTCTGTTTTATCTAGTTTAGTTGATATTGGATCGGTTCATTGGTTCATTATCACTTGTTAAATACCAGAGATAAACCAGTTGGTCCGATCATTTTTCCTCCATTTGTTCTGATCGCTGATTTGATTTATCTGTAAATTCAAAAACAGTTTCCATTTTGTGTTGGATTTCAAACTAAGAGCTTGATTAAAAACCTGCAGAATAAATGTCAAGAGTTAATTCAAAAGGTTAAAAATCGGCAGGCCGGTCAGAGATCAGTATTGGCCAGTGATCGGTTCATCTGTTATTTTAGATTTAGGATCATTATCTGATGTTAAATATTAGAAACAAACCATCTGATTTGACTTGTTGGATGTAGCTCATTTTTGGCTCTGATCGGTTATCGATCGGACTGATACTGAGGAATCTGCTGATGAAATGCATCAGTATCTGAATGCACCAGCCAGCTCCATGTTCTCTGGTTCTGTCTGAGTCCAGTAAGGATCAGATAAAGGTTGGCGACATGCGCTTTGAAGCAGAAATGGGAATAATCTTGTAATCCCTTCATTTTCTGTCAGACTCAAAGCAGCGATCAAAGAACCTGCAGGAAAACCTTTTTCTTTCTGGGAAGAGTCTGATCAGAGCAAGTTTAATATTTAAAGCCACAGTTTACTGCCTGGCGTAGAGCACAGAATACAACGAATGATTATTGGCCGATTGTCATAAACCTCTTCATTTTGTGTCATGAGGGTTAGGGTTGAGTGACTTCCTGTTTGTGGCGAGTCGCGCCGCCTGCTGTGGATCAGTGAGCTGCTGTAATTAGAGGATGGGAGATAAAAATTCCCAGCTGTGTTTTCCGTTTGTTGCTGAAACAGATCTGCATCCCTGGCGGTATTATTCCGGGATGAAAGGCCCGGTCCACTCTGCTCCTCCGAGTCGCCTCCATTGACTCGCCGTGTAGTCTATTACCCAGAAGCTCTTGTGACGAGACGCTTTCTCATTAATCAGTGTCACCGTCTCTCACGCCGCGGGCCCGGCGGGGGCCGCCTTCCTCTTCCTCCTCCTCTTCGTCCCGTTGATGTGCTTTGCATCAGCGGCTGCTGGCCGCGTCTGAGGGAAAGTGAAGGATTTCTAAATAATGCGTGTCGCTGGAATTAGACAGGCCTATCTGTGCCCTCTTACCCAGCCGGCGAGGAGGCGGACAGGTTTAACCAGATAGCGCTTATGGAAATGACACTTTGTATTTATGTGAACACGCCACTCCACCGGGGCTTTTCACTGCTGAGAGGTGCTCCTGGTAATCTTCTGACATACTTCTTTGCATTATTGTGTTTAACCTCTCTGTTTTAGAGCTGCTTTTCATGCCAGATGCTTTCCTTTCTCCTGCGTGAAGCCGCTCTCCTCCCAGGCTTCTGCTTCCTGTTGCAGCATGACAACAGGAGAACGCGTCTGCTGCGTTTGGCTGCATGTTTTCTAAAGTCAGAACAAAAAGAAGAACCTAAAATCCAGATTGGTTCTGATTTCTGTCCATCTGTTAGTGATGGACATTTATTATATTGTTACCGTAAAAGATTTAGACTACAGAATAAAAACAAATTCTGACTTTTTACATTTTTTTTCCAGTGGCAATAATGGTCTTCCATACATCGATCACCATTCAAGCTGAAAATTAGCTTCATCATGACAAGACATTTGATTTATCATAGTCTCTAAATTTTCAGTTTACTTGAACCGGTTTGAATGCATGTGTAAACTCAAACTGCTTTTGGACACCTCTCCAAAAGCAGGAAGTGGACTACAGTGCAGGGCATTCTGGGTAAATGAAACCAAAACAAACGTGCTAGCTTAGCACTAGCAGGAGAAATGGCTTGTGGTTTTTTGAACTCTTCCAACCGCTAAAATCCTCTTGTTTCCATCTGGTGAGGAAGGAAGTTGCTCTCAGTGTCTTCAGAGGTTTCTGTGTGGTTTCCTTCAGTGGTTCTTGGTGCAGTGCCCCCACAGGCCAGGAGGGGAACAGGTTGCTCAAGGCAGATGAAAATGTATCAAATTTTGCAATTTTCCACATCCTAAAGGGATGTTAAGGTAGGAAGATGTGAAGAATCAGGACTGACTGAAGACTTTTGCACACTTCTTCCCAGTTATTGTTGGAAGCAGAGAAACAGAGTTTGGCGGAAACTGGAGCAGGACCTCTGGCCTGGACTTTCCACTCCTACTCCAAGTGCAAAACTGAGGCTGGGGTCCGTCTGGGAAACATGCGACCCTTCACCTCCCTGTGTTACTGAGCTGCGAGGTTCCTCAGGGTCCCGTCGCAGGAGCTGCAACCTTCAGAGGAAACAAAATGTCCGTCCGGCCAGGAGAAACCAGAGAACGACTGTAAACTTTCCCCCAGAGTGAAAACAAGCTGGGATTTCCACAGGCGAGCCAAATGTAACGCTCACCCCGGATTGTCTTTATGACCCACACACACACACACACACACACACACACACACACATGCCTGACCCACGGCCAAGCATGAGAGGACACAAATCACGAAGCCAACAGCTGAATGGCTCCTGTGGAGGACAGCACGAGGTTCTCAAGAGAAATATCTGCTGGGCTTTAAACGCCTCTGAAGCTTAATGCTGCTGATAATTCATTCAATTTAAATTTCACATTGTTATGCAGACCTTGGCCTGAATGTGACTTTAGAGGAAAATTCATGTGGAAGATCACAGGAAGTCCAGAATTAGCTGTTTGCTGCAGAGTTTGAGGAGAACCGTCATGTTCAATAATCTGACTGGATGCACAGAGGAATCCAGATTAAATGACCAAACATGATTCTCTGAATGAATATGAAGCATTAACATTTAATGCTTCATATTCCAATAACATCAGGGTTATCTGATTCGGAAAAGTACAAATATGCAGCCTGAAATTAGGCAATTTACACAGCTATAAATCAAAAGAAATGATCATTTCTCACTGTAATACAGTCAGATCTGTAAAGTCTGTAATAATTTTACAGTTTATCAAACCCAGGATTGATAAGTCAGCAATTAAAACAAAAAATGAAACTGAAGTGTTCAATAGACTTTAGCTAGACACGGCGGACGAAAACCGAAGAGCAGAGTGGAAATGATGCTGCAGGGCGAGGAAGAGGAGCGGTGAAGGTCCGACATGGACAGACATCTGGTTGGATCTGCGACTTCTGATGTGAAGCTCAAAGGAAGAAGAAGTCTGAGAAAAAACCCGAATTTCTGATGTTTTTGTTCATAATGTTGTTATTTAGCTGGGAAACGCATCGAGTGTGTGATGTATGGAGCAATGGAGTCGTCTTCACGCATCACCAGCTGCAACATTGTTTTGTCCCGCTCAGAGTGTGTGTGTGTGTGTGTGTGTGTGTGTGTGTGTGTGTGTGTGTGAGTGTGTGTGTGCGCGCTGTCATGATGATGAATGTCTCCTCTGTGCTGGGGCTCAGGAGCGGTTGTCTAAGGCTGACACGGCGGTGGAGGCGGTGATGTATCACGACCGCGCGGCGCAGCTTCATCAGGCCAGGCGTACCTGTGGCAGGGCGTGGCTGCAGCAGGACGCGTCCAAACGGAGACAGAAAGAGGACACAACATGTCTCACCTGCAGCAGTTTTATTATTTTCTGTCAAAATTATTCATATTCTGATTGCCGTTTCCTCAGTGAGGAAAAAGTTAATTGTTTATTCAGTTTTCCAAAACGTTTTTGGATCGTTATTCGTCTGGGAAACCCAGTTAGGCAGAGATTTTCCTTTAACATGGTTTGCTTTCCATAAAGTGTTTATGATGCTGTGCAGCATCATAGAACCTCCTCCGTGTTCAACACTGGTTTTGAAGAGTGAGTGTGAATCAGTGAACATCACTCTCCATCCATCACTGTGATGTAGAACATCAACTTGCCTCATTGTCCTCTCAGTTTTAGGTTTAATCTTTTTTACGGTTGCTCTGATTTGGCGCTACATTAAGTAAAGATTACGACTCCTTGTTCTAGAAAAAGCCTCTGTGGACTCTGACCTCCCGCCACGCGCTGCTCTCTGACACCTTATTGGCTGCTGTTTGCAAAGAAACGCCTTTATTTTCCTTGCTGCTGATTGGCTGAACCCCACATAAGAAAAACTGTTGCTGTTATCTTATCAAGATACAAAAGATTCCCAGCTGAATATTACTTTATTGTGTTAGCATTAGCGAGGCTAATAACTAGCATGCCACAGATATTCTTTGAGATTACAGATATTTTTTAATAAGGTGTATTCTGTTCCAGGCAGTACATAAGAGTACATTCTAGCTTAACAACTAGCAAGCTAAGCATGCTAGTTGTTAGCCCCTCCAGTGCTAATGCTACAGAGTTTTCTTGGGAGTTTCAGGTGGATATGGCTCTAATATATTACTACTTCAGTGCATCACTTAAAGAAATAAACAACAATACATTAATAATAATCCATAGTTTGCAGAATGGTTGGTTGCCGGGGAATGAATCAGTTTCAAAACAGATTTAGCATCCTGCAACAATATCTAATTTTGGTCGTAACAGGACCCCGTAGAAGAACGTTCTGCTTCCTCTGAATATCATGACACATTTGTTTTTTATTTTAATACTTTCTGTGAACATCCTCCTCTGTTGGATCAAATTTAAACTCAAGTGAAACAGGAAGTGATAGATGACTACTTCCTCTAAGACTCTGATCAACCAATCATCCTTAGAGAGCCAAGTCGGTGAGCAGGTTTAAAGTGGAAGCAGAGACATTTTACTGCATCTTTATGCCTAGTGTGTTTATTTTACAGAGTAGATATTTTATTAAAGAAAGAAAAGATTTAAGTGAAGATTTTAACTGTTCATAAATCAGGATCAGAGTGAATTTCCTCTGCAGCTCATTTAGCTGCAGCTCAGAGATAAAACCTGCCGGAGTGACACCGGCTCAAATCGAAGGTATCCAGGAGACGGAGCTCGCTGCTCCACACAAAGGAATTCTGATCTCCCACTTCCTGTTGTGACCTTTAAGCGCGGCGCGGCGGCAGACGGCCGCATCGTTTGACACATCTGAACCGACGCTGGCTGTGAATGTGAAACATTCAGGAGGAACGGCGACGCTGCTGCTGGGGTTGTTGTTCCGGACATTCTTCCTGCTGATCGGTTTGATGATCGTCTCTGTTAGTGGAGAGAAATCTCCTCTATCAACATTTAATCACTTTTATTCCATCACTTCTTAATGCTTAAAACTCGAGGCCCGGGGGCCAAATATGGCCCGCCGTAGCTTTTTATGTGGCCCTCCAGCTCTAGAAAGACATGTAACTAGAACTTAAAGACAACAGTTTGTCAGCTTTACAATCAAAACTGCAAAAAAAAACAACCTAAAAAAACAACTACTTTAAAGTTGCAGGTGTGCTTATACAGAAGCGCAAATTTTGCTAAATTATTTTCAGATCTTTCCAAATTAGCACAAAAAATAAAGATTTTAATAGCAGAACATCCTGGATGGAAATACTAATGTGAAAAGATGTTAAATATTTTTTGATTTTAAGAATGTCGACAGTTATTTGATGGGTTTTATCGACTGTCCCTTTAACAACATTCATGATGTTGAAATGCCAGAACTGACTTTGACATCATGACGGAGCACGTTGGCTGCATGCTCCCTGTTGGAATGCTGCAGATGCTGCGGCTGCTGCAGATGCTGCAGATGCTGCAGATGCATACGTAAAGTGGAAGCATGCGTCTCTATTCTGGGAGCGCCGCTCCTCGCAGGGCCTTGGAACGAATCAGCCATGATTTATTTTTCTTTTTGTTATTATTTCAGTGTAGCATGCACACACGCCCGCCCACGCAAACACACACACAACACACACCATGTGATGACGGTGCGCACGTTGCGTCCCCTGGGTTGTTGTGACAGGCAGAGAAAACAGATCTGGCTTTATGGGAAGTTTATTCTTCTTCTCTGCGTCTCTTTGTCAACAGTGAGCCGCTGCGTTTGGACGCTGCAGCGCGTTGCTGCGCCGCGTTGCCGCGCCAGAGGCAGAGCTTACCTCATGCACGTCTCTCTGGATTCCTCTCTTTTGGCCTGCAACCCTCGTCTCTCTCTCCCCTCTTCATTCAAGCGTGCTAAATGCTTTACCTCTGTCAACTCTTGAGTCGGAGAGGAGCTCATTACTGTGGAGAAGGAGAGGAATTTGGGATTAGGAGCAGCGTTTGTGGACTGAGGCTCTTGTTGAGCTAAAAGCCATCAGAATACAGAGGCTGAGGCTCACCTGCAATATTCCTCAATAATCAGCAGCACTGGGGGCTTCGCTCTGCTTTACTCTTATTGCTGATGGTTCAGCTGCTAGAAGTTTCATCTTCCTGTTTTGGTGAAAAAAACAACTTTTATTTTGAAAGGAATACTGTTTCTCCACCTTCAGCTGAGCAGCTGTCAGCAAACCTGGATGTAAATGTTTCTGATGAGTCTCGCAATCGTTTCTCGACCTGAAGCAGCGTTCGCTTCTCTGGATTCACGAAACATGAGAAACGTTTTCCTCAAACCAAAACGGCAGCTTTTTCATTGGATGTCGGGAAATTTAA
The DNA here is from genome assembly GCF_019740435.1 of Gambusia affinis. Lineage (NCBI taxonomy): Eukaryota > Metazoa > Chordata > Actinopteri > Cyprinodontiformes > Poeciliidae > Gambusia > Gambusia affinis. Next base: position 18,718,558 of record NC_057890.1, on the reverse strand, counting down.
CCGGTTTTAGTGACAAAAGAAGATAATTCCTTACAGTAGTTGGTTGTAGTTGGTTGTAGTTTGATGTAGTTTGATGTAGTTGGTTGTAGTTGGTTGTAGTTTGTTGTAGTTTGATGTAGTTGGTTGTAGTTGGTTGTAGTTGGTTGTAGTTGGTTGTAGTTTGATGTAGTTGGTTGTAGTTTGTTGTAGTTTGTTGTAGTTTGATGTAGTTGGTTGTAGTTTGATGTAGTTTGTTGTAGTTTGTTGTAGTTTGATGTAGTTTGTTGTAGTTTGATGTAGTTGGTTGTAGTTTGTTGTAGTTTGATGTAGTTGGTTGTAGTTTGTTGTAGTTTGATGTAGTTTGTTGTAGTTGGTTGTAGTTTGTTGTAGTTTGATGTAGTTGGTTGTAGTTGGTTGTAGTTGGTTGTAGTTTGCTGTAGTTTGCTGTAGTTTGCCGTCTCTCTCTTCTGCAGCTCGGACTTGCGGTCCTGACGGTCGGCAGGTCGAAGCGCTGCTGCCTCATGTGAGCGCCGCACTGCTGATATTAGACGCCATTGAACCTTCTGATCACATGACCTTTCAGCCCAGGAAAAGGTCGGCGCCACCTGCTGGCAGCACAAACCTCCTCCAGACACACTCTGGAGTTAAAACAGTCTCTCTGTTTGGTGTCTTCAGCTGCTCAGACTGCAGAACCTCCATGGTTTTATTTCTGGTTGAGATTTTGCTTTCTCTTTTGTTGCCGCGATGAGAACAAGTTGTGGAAGCGAGTGTGAGGACAGTCCATTAACCCTCTGCGGACCTCTGGCCCGGCCTTTTAATTTAATCTAACAAACATGCAGTCATGCATGAGGAATCAATCCAAGTTTTCCGGTCCAAACCGAACGGCGCGACGTAAATCCATCCTGTCATTTTGGTCTGCTGATGCGGCCGCTGATGAACCCAGGAGGAGCAGCGTGCTGCAGCACGCTGCAGCACGCTGCAGCACTGTCGGGTCTCAGCTTCAGTCAATTCTAATGCAAAAACAGAAAGTCAGCTGGGCTCGGTTCAGCCCAACCCGACTGGTTCTGAATGGAATCTGGGTTCCAGACAATCAGCCGGTTTTACCAGCAGCCTCAGTGTGATGGAACTTACACTGCAAAAAAATCTTACCAAATATTTTGTCTAGTTTCTCAGTTCACTGGAAAGTAAACATAATTATATAACAATCATTTTTTAACAAGAAAAATGATCTTTTATGTCAGTAATTAATTAATATTGATTAGAAATAGTTGAGATCTTTTTGGATGTTTTAAGTACTTTTTCATTTCTAGTTCAGCTCCAATATCTTGGTGAAAAGTGACTCATAAATTAGTTTTGTTTTATTTTAGAGAAACTAAAATATTTGCACTAGAAAAAATACTTGGTGATATTTGTAATTTCTACATTTCTAAAGGAATATTTGAATATTTGTGTGACCAGAAAATGATACTAAAGAGTAAAACTACTTGAACATATTTTTACTCAAGTAAAAGAAATAAAAATGAGCAGAAATTACTTGAGAGTAAAATCGTATTTGGTAAAAAATAGAAAAAAAACGTATTTTCCAGTACAGAAGAACTGATGAAACTATCCATCATTTAATATTTAAAAATTACATCATCATATAAAGTTGAGTGGAAATGTATTTTAAGTGTAAAAATGACAATTTACATAATTAACAAAAATATTTTCTTAAATAAAAAACTGATGAAATGTTAATAAAAACTGCAGGTGTGTTTTTGGTGAAAACATGTTTGAATCCAGAAAGTTTACTCCAATAAAAGTGAAAAGTACCATGTAGTAAAAATGTTCCTAAAAGTACATTTTTCCTAAACATAATTAGTAAATGTCAGTACTTCCTCCCGACTCTGTGCAGTCTTATTGTTCTGGCACCGATCGGCTACCTGAGGTCCGTTGGGCCCGATTGGGCCCAGTTCAGAACCGATTAGCGTTAGCTTCCCCACGGCCTGCATGCTGCCAGTTCCATCCCAGACATCTGATCCGATCCGCCTCAACCAGGCATGCTGGCGCCGATCGCACGTCTGGCAGCTGCTGAGACCGAAGCAAGAAAATCAGAAAAGATTCTGAGAATCAGAAGAACATTAAAGGAGCAGTAGCATAAAAAATCATTTTTTATTTTTACATTATGAAAAGACAAACCTGGGGTGTTGCTTTGATTCTTTCATACATGTTTGAGAAATCCCTCATCTCCATGGCAACCATTCAGCTGTGTAAAACACCTGGGTGGATCTAGCCCCGCCTTCGAGGCGCAGCTCCTTCAGACTAGCCAACAGCAATTAGCAAACAGCTGGTGGAACTGCTGATCTCATCATAGGAGCTGCAGCTCAGAGGAGCCATGTTGGGAGGACTTCCTGGAGGCGGAGCTTCAGAAAGAGCAGGAGCTTCTTAAAGAGACAGAGGCCCAATTTCAAGGAGTTAAATCAGGAAGTCATATTTGATATATAAAACATTTTTATTGTGAGTTGATTGAGATTAGTGATCTAATGTTCCGACCCAGATTTGATGGGACTTGTTGGAACTTGGTGGGACTCGGTTGGACCTAGTTGGACCCAGTGGGAGGAAGTGGAGACAGAGACAGGAAGTGATGATGGAGCAGCGGTGAAGAACGCTGTGGTTATCTTGATGTTTGTCTACGTTGTCCTGCTGCCATCACTGTGATCTAATCTGCAACCCTCCCCCTCCCCCACCTGCTGCTGCTGCCACCAATCATCATCTAAACCCGGATCCATCTGCCCTGTTTTCATTTAAAACAGTCACATCCAGACCTCAGTCTGAGCTTCCTCTCCACTCTGAAGCTGCTGACGGCTGATGCTTTGTGCTGATATCCAGTATCTTTCAAATTGGCCAATTTCATGGTAAAAAATGTTTGTAATATGTGAGCGATAGTGGAGGCTGGGAGGCTGCAGGTGGGATGTTTGGGGTCAGAAGGTCTGGGTTTGTAAATGTGATAGAAACGGGTTTAAGCCTCCTGACCTGGGCTGAGCAGATGATACAGAATCTCTTCATGCAAACATCGTCTTCAGGTTTTTATCAACTGGTTCTGATCTCTGGGTTCTTCCCTCCATACTGATGGAAAAACCTGCGACCCGTTCTTTGGTCCAGAATTGGATCAGGTCACAAAACCACCTGCTAAACAATAAACTAAAACTGTAGCTGTTAGCTTCTGAAGGTTAGCCGCATTAATAGAAACAGATTCATTTTCATCCTTTAAAAATGTTTTTGTATTTAAAATCCTTTCAGCGGCCACAGGTGGTGCCCGGGCCACATATTGGACACCTGTGTCATGTTACAATATTTTATTGAACTATTGATTGATCTTTTCTGATATAATGACTTCCTGATGGTCAGTTTTTGAGTCATAAAAACCAAAATGACCCAAACATTTCATAGAAAGTTATAAATTGATATGCAGATTAAAACAAAAGAAGAAGAAACTTCATTGTTTTTCACTGACTTTAAACCTCAGCAGTCAGAGAAGTGATGCTGGTTTGATTCCTGAGCGCTGTCAGCCGGTTCCGGCCTCTCTGTGTGTTTCTGAGCCGACGGCGGCGGCGGAGAGGTGGAGTGTTTTGGGAGATTGTGAGCTGGATGTAATGAGAGCATCTCTGCTGCCTGGGGAGATGGTGTGGGTGTTCGGGGGCAGGAAGATCAGCCAGGAACGCTGTTTGTTTTCCACATTACTTGCTCACCTTCTTTGCATTCACCTCAGGCAGAATGTAGCACATTTCCCATGTTTAGATGAAGGTTTGGAGTAAACAGGCGGCCATAATGGCGCAGTGGAGCATGCAGGAACCAATGCGATCTGCTGTGTTTACCTTTTTCTGTCCTCCTCTGTATTCTGAACAAGCGTAGCTGATCCGAGCTGGAGGATTGGGATTTCTCTTTCAGAGCGAAGCTTTGTGACGTTTCGCTCAGCGCGGCGTCGAACCGAGGTCAGGCTGGGGGATGGTCCAACAGATTAAAACACGCTGGAAAAATGAAGACATTTCTGCAGATGCAGACCAAACGTTGGCTTCACCCCAGGGACGGATCTACAGGGGGGGCAAACGGGGCTAACTGCCCTAAATATTTAATTCAACTGCCTTTGATTTAAATATTAATTCACCAAAACTTGTTCTCAGGTAAAAGTAGCTCTACTTAAAAAAAAAAGTGAATGTGAGAATTAGACTTTTCAAGTAATAACTGCTCTATCATAACCCATTTAATATGTAGAAATTATGTCATCAGGCCAAGTATTATTGGCCAATTTTCTGGTGCAAGTACCTTAATACACTAGAAAAAAAGATGATTTAGGAGCTTGTTTTAACTCACTTTCACTGGTAGATTATTTCTCTTTGAAGATGGGAAAAGGTTTTATTTTAAATGAAACAGTGGAACTAATTACAAATAAACTAAATAATGTCTGTCTTTGTTTACGTCCAAGAAGGTGATATAGAAAGTATTGTTTAAAATTCACTTGTAAAAGTTTGTAGCTGCTCCACTGCTGCAGCCTGAGCTGCACCAAACGTATTCTGCAGCAGCGCGCCTCCGGCCTGACGGGGGTGATGGAGGGATGGATTCATTCCTGCAAACTGCCGCCGATCAAACGGGCTGATGGGAATGGAACCGGCGGCGCCGCTGGAAACATATTAGCAGGAGCTGGAACGCGTCTTAACGGCCGTCTCTGCTGCTTGGCTCATTTCCTCCAACACGCCGTCCCAGAACATTTCACTGTGTGATCTCTCTGCATGTTTGTGATCGAGACGCCCCCCACTCGTCCTCCCTGCGCCGCCACCCTCCTCTTTTATGTAAGCCTAATTTGTATAATTGAAAACAGTCATCTGATGGGTGCTTCAGAGATACGGCGGCCATGCCTGAGTTCCCACCTTGGCGTTTCCAGCGCCAGGCCTGTGAAGCTCAGCCTCTGAATGAATTATTGAACTGTTTCAACATGGATGACTTGGTGCTCAAGATGCTTGTATTTGGCAGAAAAGTATTAGAGCAGCTCTCTGCTGCCGGGGTCAGACGCCTTTTTAGACTCAAAGTAACTTTAAATGATGAATTATATTAATTTTGAAAAAAAAAAAAAGCATGGAGCATTCTGGGTAAGTACAACCAAAACAAATGCGCTAGCCTAGCGCTAGCAGGAAAAATGGCTGGTGGTATTTTGAAATCCTCCAACACTAAAATCTGACGCCTCCATCTTGTTTCCATCTGGTGAAGCAGGAAGTTGCTCTCAGTGTCTTCAGAGGTTTTTGTGTGGTTTCCTTCAGTGGTTGTTGGTGCAGCGCCCCCACAGGCCAGGAGGGGAACAGGCTGGTTTGACTCAGCAGAGAGAAATGGGACAAACTTTGTAGTTTTGGTCCCAATTGAACCGATTCTAGCAGATTATCAGGTGGAAAACGTCCTGAATTATCCTGGCAGTTTGTCCAGAGACGGACAGGGGACATGTCCAGTGTGTCCCTCTGACTGCTGGAGATACACACCAGCAGCTGAGCCAGTGTGTACAGATGATGAATGGATGAGTTTTTATTGTCTCAGAAGAGGAAAATTATTCTCTTAGTCCAGATTCAACAGGGATCCATGGCAACGCCTCGTTTCCCTGACGATCCTGAAACCTTTAACTGCTTTGTATCCTGACTCAACACGTCCTGGCGCTCAGTCCGTAACCAGAGATGATCTGCTTAACTTCATCTCTGACGCAGAACTTTGTCCTGATGTTTTGGGCGTCAGGTCAGAAATTAAATCTGCCGTTGCAGATTCATGCGTAGCTGTTCAACATCTAGATGCGTTCAGTCGGTTCTGTCGGAGCGGAGACGACTTCCAGGAAGGTTTGGAGCTGTCTGTCCAGCCGCCATCGCAGACAGATTACCCATGATTCACCATCTGGAGGGAGCTGCAGCCATAAATCCAAGGCTATTTGAGAAACGGCCAGCGTTTTGTGTGTACTGTATGCAGCGTGTGTGTGTGTGTGTGTGTGTGTGTGTGGGCGTGATGGGCCTCTGGGCGCACTGTGATGCCGTTTTGAACGGCTGCCCTCGTTCTGATGTCCCCATCGACTTCCTGGCCTACATGTCCGAGCGCCGGCCTGTTTTCCACCGCAGGTCGATGCCGCCGTGCCGCGGAGGGCGCTCAGCCTCAGGCACACACACAGCTGCACACACACACACACACACACACAGACGCTTGCACTTAAATAGTTACGAGCGTGGAAAACACAACGGCATCCCTGTGGGTCAAATACGTTTGCAGAAAGACATTCAGGAGAGTCGAAGGAGCAGCCAGGCTGCTTTACCAGAAACTTTGTCTGCAGAAAAATGTTTAAAATGTCTGCAGGAGGCAAACGGAGCTGCTGGGATTGTTTCACACTGTCAAACCAATCATCGCTCTGATGTTCCTGCTGCCTCTGGAGCTGTGATGCAACACAGACAGCTACAGGATATCACTTTCTTAAACACTGCAAAAACACAAAATCTTGCCAAATATTTTGCTCTAGTTTATCTCAGTACAGTTGAAATGAGACAAAACTAACTTTCAGCAAGATAAAGGAGCTTGCTTTATATCAATAATTTCTTCATATTGATGACAGAGTTCTAGTCCCGGATTATTAGATTTTATTATCAGATTATTTCACCTATAACTTAAACTAACCCGCCAGTGGAAGTGGTACGTTTTCATCAATGTTAAAGAGTCATTAAGTTAAAACGTATTTATTGTTACTTCTGTCATATTTTCATGACAAACTGAGTGTTCCTGATTCATTCTGAACTTTGAACTCGGGAGCAGACGTCCTGCTGAGGCTGCAGCGCGTCCCTCTGAACACTCAGCTCAGCTCGGTCCACTCAGAACTGAACCTGGTTCTGATTCCACTCTTTGTGTTTGTGAAAAGCTGGACGTGCAGAGAGGAGTGAATCTGCATGGATCTGGTTTTATTGTGTCTATAAATCGATGTCTGGAGCTCTTTACAACCGCGGATGTTCTGTGTGTTGAAAGGTCCAGTTTCTGCTCTCCAACCCATTACTGATGAACTGCAGCCGGGTCAGTCGGTCCCGTCTGCAGGAGGAACAGGAACCAAACTGATCAGACACTCATCACTTTGCTGAATTATTTCAAATCAGACAAAATCTGCACTTTGAAAAACTTTTCATCTTTTCTGCTAGAGAAAATAAAAAAGACCTCCAACCTGCAGAGCTGCCCACATTTTAAATATCCAAAATAGAATAAATAATAAGGAAATAAAAACCAAAACCATAAGTAAAATGGATTCTGATGTTTTTGTAAACCAAACGGACCTTCAGAAAATATCATCACATCATGACCTTAAATAAAACTGGAATATTTTGCTGAAAAGCTGCTTGTAAGTCAGTTTTGTCTCATTTTAAGTTTAAAATATTTGCACCAGAAACTAGACAAAAATAGTTTTTACAGTGTATTTCATGTTGGCTCTGTTTGTTGTTTCTTGAGTATAAAAGTCATGAATCATGACCAAAAATTCATAATTTATGCAGGAGTTCAGTTATTTGTTCTAGCCTGCACTCTGCTGCTTTACAGACATTTAAACTGTAATTTTAAATCATGATGATCAACATGTAAATATTTCTGATTCAGCCAAAGAATCAGTTAAGTGCAAACCATTTGCAAGGCAGTTGCCGCTTGTGTATGGGTGTGTTTCCCTCAGTTTGTTTTTCAGATGCGTGTGTGTCTGCATAAATTCACACACTCTTCCTTTTTATGCAACAATTTAGGTGCAGAAAAAGAGCTGATGGTTGTTTTGTATGAATTTATGATTCAGACGAGCAAAGTGGATGTAAAAGTGAGTAAAGTCCGATTCTGAGTGTAGTGACCCAGCAGTGGGTCAGCGTACTCTGTGTGTGTGTGTGTGTGTGTGTGTGTGTGTGCGTGTGTGGGTGTGTGTGTGTGTGTGTGTGTGTGTGTGTGTGTGGCTGCTACATGGCAGGAATGTGTCGGCGCTGCAGGTTTGGTCTGCCTGGTGTAGAGTTGCAGACTAGTGTTGCACCAGAATGTGCAGCTCTGATGCTTCTGGCTTTATGCGCCCGACTCTGACGGCTTGTCTGACTGAAACCCGAAAGGTCGAGCGGTTTCCAAGGCCAACATGAAGCAGACGGACGGCGGGCTTTCTGCACGGTCTGCCGACCTGAACGGCGTTTGCTGACTCCATCAAAAACAGATTCAGGTCAAAGTCAGCGCTTCGTCTGAGACAAAGATTTACTCAGGTACAGAGCAGCTGATGAAATTATCCATCATTTAATATTTAAAAATTACATAATCAGACGGGTCAACATATAAAGTAAATCTTATTTTAAGACACAATTACAATAATTCACGTAAGTGCTGCTGCTACTGATGATGATGATTACGGGTGCAAATGCGCAGCAAAAGAGAAAACATGCAAACAAAAAAAAGACACGCGCACAAATTAAATGCGGCAAACAAAAAAGAAGACACCCCCGAATGAAATGCAGCAAACAAAAAGTGTTAAACGGTAGTGCTCCAGACCACTAGGGGGAGTCAAAGAAAATAGTATTCATTTCTAGGATACGCTTTTCAGATATCACGCTACCCATAAATTATTCTGTTATTTTATAATATTATAAAAGACGGCGTATCTGAAAAGAAATATAGTAATACGTACCTTTACTTTCTTTCAAATTTCTTTCTCTGAATCTTCCATCTGGTCCCATAGAAATGAATACTATTTTCTTTGACTCCCCCTAGTGGTCTGGAGCACTTCCGTTTTCAACACTTTTTGTTTGCCGCATTTAATTTGTGCGTGTCTTTTTTTTGTTTGCATGTTTTCTCTTTTGCTGCGCATTTGCACCTGTCGGCCACCGTAGCTGCTGCTGCTGCTGCTGCTGCAGCTGAGGAGCTGCTGCTGCTGCTGCTGCTGCAGCTGAGGAGCTGCTGCAGCCGAGGAGCTGCTTCTGGAAATGCTCAGAAATGTCAGGTGCTGTTTGGAGCGGCGTTCATAAAATCTGCCTCCGATATGGAAATATGGAGCTGCAGGGAAAATGTAATGAACAATATCATCCGAGGAGGAGACAAAGTCTCTTCCTGCACCTGACGGAGCATCTGCTTCCAGCTGGAATGAAAAGTTTATTAGATCTTACAATTTTTTTAATCAACTTTCCTCTCATTATTCTTATGTGGTTTCTATTGTTTTGGTTTGCTTTCATAATGTGAGTTTTAATTTAAATTGTGAGTCTGGAGGCACAGAGAGAAAGTTTCTCCTGCCACGACGAGCTTTTACAATCCAAACCTGATCAGAAAACAGCAGCAGATAAACGTTTCAGTAAAAATGGAGGCGGAGCTGCAGCACAACAGAGAGGGACGTTAAACCAGATGGAAGCTGATTCAGGTTTCGCTTTGATGTTTAGAACTTTATGAAGTCGGTTTCTAACCTTCTGTCATCATTTTAGAGAATAATGGAAAAATTATGACATTTAAAGATTTGAAACAGACTTCAAAGAGGAGGAGGGATGGACTGGTTCTGTTTGGGTCGTGGTTCTGTTGGGTCGTGGTTCTGTTGGGTCGTGGTTCTGTCTGGGTCGTGGTTCCGTTGGGTCGTGGTTCCGTTGGGTTGTGGTTCTGTTGGGTCGTGGTTCCGTTGGGTCGTGGTTCAGTTGGGTTACGGTTCTGTTGGGTCGTGGTTCTGTTGAGTCGCGGTTCTGTTTGGGTCGTGGTTCTGTTGGGTCGTGGTTCCGTTGGGTTGTGGTTCTGTTGGGTCGTGGTTCCGTTGGGTCGTGGTTCTGTTTGGGTCGTGGTTCTGTTGGGTCGTGGTTCCGTTGGGTTGTGGTTCTGTTGGGTCGTGGTTCTGTTGGGTTACGGTTCTGTTGGGTCGTGGTTCTGTTGGGTCGTGGTTCTGTTGGGTTACAGTTCTGTTGGGTTACAGTTTTGTTGGGTTACGGTTCTGTGGTTCTGCTGTGACCCGGCTCTGCTGCAGGACTGAACCTCCTGACCTGTAATCAAACTCATAAGTCTTTCATGTCTTCAATCCTGTAAATTAACTTGCTACTTTGCGTTGGGTCGGTACCGACCCGACAGCTCAGCTACACTCGTCAGAATCACCGACAGAAATGGAACGAATCGACTTTCAGAAGCTTTTTGTTTCTGACATCAAACAATTTAATCTGACAGATCTGGTCTCTCTGACGTTTCTGTCTCTTTAGCAGGAAGTTGAACTGTTAGCCTGTTAGCTGTTAGCCTGTTAGCTGTTAGCCTGTTAGCACCAGAGTTTTTTTAGGGATGTTTTGAGCTGCTGAAGGCTTTTGGGCGGATCCGTGTGTGTGTGTGTGTGTGTGTGTGTGTCAGGGAGCAGAATAGGCTGCCATCGTCCTGACAGGATGACAGCTGTCACCAAGGAGACGGGCAGAGGAGGAGGAAGCCGCCTCAGGGGGAAACACATCCTCTTCCTCAGACAGGCCCGATGAAGGCTGTGTGGGAATCTGATCATATTTGTGTCGGCCATGTTTGTTTGTCTCCTCTGCTGCTGATTGGTTGCTGCTTCGCTCATTTACACTCATCTTCACATCAGCAATTACAGTGTGTGTTTTGAGCAGGAACAATGGAGCAGAGGAGGTGTGTGTGTGTGTGTGTTCTGCTTGCTTCATTAGTCTATATTGTAAAATCAATGTTTCCCATTGTAGTGGAACCGGTGTATGTTGGCTGCAACGCGCTGCAGTGTGTGTGTGCTGTAATGGTGACCCTGAGACGGCGGCCCAGAAGGAGGAGCGCCCTGAGTGACCCGCCAGCCCAACCCATCCATCAGCTCCTCTCTGCAGCGTTATTACAGCAATCACCGCTCTTAGAGCTGCAGCAAGGACCTCTTTGTGCTCCACTCACTCCGTCTCTGTGTGTGTGTGTGTGTGTGTGTGTGTGTGTGTGTGTGTGTGTGTGTGTGTGTGTGTGTGTGTGTGTGTGTGTGTGTGTGTGTGTGTTTCATGGATCCTTCTCTTCCCTCTTGGAGAAGCGTGAGGTTATGTGTGTTTAACCCTGGCTAGCTGGCCTCGCTAAGCCTATTGGTGTTGGCGGAGTGGAGAGTGGAAGGAAACGGGAGACAAAAGGATGAGAGGATGAATGTTAAGAGCAGAGAGGGGAAGAGCTGCTGACCTGGGATCAGATCCACTTTTAATCACACAGACAGAGCCGGGCTCTGAACCAACACATCAATCTGTTACCTGCTTTACTTCTCAGCAGATTCCTCCTGGATTTCCATCAACATTGACTTTATTGTATTCATGCTGCATCTCTGCAGCTCCTCCAGAGTTAATGCGGGCTTCTTGTAGGGAGAGGTGACAAGAAAGAATCATTGTTCTGATACTTTGTGGTATTAAAATAGGTTGAATTTAATAAGTAGTGTGTTTTTTAATCTAAATATCAATAAGACAACAAAAATGAACAGAGGCCCATTTTAAATGAGAAGTATTGATGTTAATGTGTTCATCGGAGCTACTTAATGCATGAAGCAACCGTAGAAAACAACAGAGTGTGAACTAACTTTGTTTTCAGGCTTCCTCTGCTCTGACAGCAGCTGCAGGGATTTTATCTCAATATTAGAGATTTCCTCCTTCACAGCTTGACTCCTTTCATTCAAATAAAACTGATTTAGACTGAATACCTGAAGCTAAAGAAGCCTTTGAGCCCAGGTATTCAGTCACTAATTTAATATCTCGGAACGGCCTCTGGAAAGTGTCACCTCACACGTCGTATTAATTTAAATCTTGATGCTGGGATTTTGCAGCTTTGGGAAGCAATCAGCTGCAGCTGTCGATATTAAATTTAAATCGCAGCAGCGGCTCGGTGTAAATAATACGCTAAGGTGCGTTTGGGCAGTGAGCAAAACGAGTTTCATTTTGCTTTTTGTGACCTTTGGCCCTGTTTACATGCAGATTGTTGAAGCTAGCGGCTAGCATCCAGCCGCTCTGTGGACTGCAGGAGGATCAAATCAGGAGGAACATTCAGTTCCTCCGCAGCAGCTCTGGTTAAAGAAATGGATGAATTGTCAATAAATTGAAAGTTAGACTCCCTGCTGGGAATCTGCATCCCTTCGTCTCATCAACACGCAGGTCGTGGCTTCATTAGATATGGATCGTCACAAATTAGTCCTCACTGGATCCCTGCAGGAGCGACGAGGATTTAAGGCTTTTTCTGTTTCTCTGGATGTTAAAAACAAACTGTTAGAGGAGGAGAAAATCCCCGATCAAAGAGGATCAACGTTTGCTCTGGTTTACGAAGAGCTGAATCACGATAAACTGTTGCAGTGATGATGATTATCTTCTCCGTCTCCTCAGATAATTGAATTTATCCTGCTCTTACAGGCTGCTGGGAAGCTGCAGCTGATCATTGATGAAACTCTAAAGTTATGAATTTGTTGAAAGTTAATCATTTACAGAGAACAGCAGATAATTATGAGATGTTTTGTCTTCCTGCCAGGAAATGAATTATACTCATCTTCTGTTTAAGTGCCTGTCTCTTTAAAACCAACTCTCTTCTGATTGGCTGATTTTAAATTTCCTCTTTAACACTTTTTCACAAAAATAGTCCAGGCCAGTGAATCAAAGTCATTACTATTTTCAATTTCTAATGTCAACGAAATGAAATTATCATGACCTTTTAGTTAAAATGATAATCCGTTATGCTCAGATTATCATTTATTTATTCCTGGAGGGTGAAATTGTCTTTTATTTACAGTTTTGATGTGCGTTTCCAACCATCTCTCAAAATTCAACCCAGGTTTTTATTTTTTATTTTTGATGCTGCACGTCTGTATTTTCACAATAATTCAACAAAGACAGGCATGTTCCTGATATTCCTTAATTATGTGCACATATTTCTACATTTCAAAATGAATCATTTAAGGCCAGACAATATAAACAAAATGTGGATTTTGTATTCTCCTGCTGCCAGTCCAGGCAGATGAAGTGAGAGAAAAACATTTATTTTGGAAATGAAATGTGAGGCCATGAACAGTGGAAACCTGGAACTGCAAAGTTACTTTCCTACAGATTACAAGTTACTTTCACAGAACTTAAACTTTCCAGATTCGTCTTTGGGAATTTTGTGGGCTGCCTAAAAACTTAAATCTGGCTTTTTTAAATCATCTCATGTTACCTCCCACTATTTTTACTGACAGTTTAATCTTATTCTTTTTTTATCCAACTTACTTTAATTTCTCAGTTTTTCATACGTCTATGAGGTAATTATTGTCAGCTGAGGTTGTTGTAAATGTTTTATGTAAATTAGGGCTGTAATGATTCCACGAACGATTAAAAAGCCCAGATTATTAAAATACCTCCAGGCAAATTATCTGGCTTGAAGTTTACTTAAATTATGTTTTACTGTTTTGCACACCATGTTCCAGCCAGGTGATTATTTGTGTTGCACAATTCAATAAATTTACCAGCAAAGTTCTGACTACCTGTGGTACCATCAACCCGTTGTTCTGACGAGGCAGCACAGTCAGAGAAACATCTCCACACTTTTTATTTGATTACTAAAATAATCTTTTACAACAACCCTAATATAAACACATTTTGATCTAATAACTCACTGTCTGTTTTTGCAGAACTTTACTGTAGTTTACTTCCTGAGGTTACCGGAGCGTTTAATATGTATTATCTTTTGCTCCATGTCTATTAACTTTAAGTGCAAAACGCTTTGGAGTCATTGGCTTTTCTCCATAATGTCCCTCAGCGTCCGCTCTGATTGCAGTGAAATGTGTCTGAGTTGTGCAATCACAGCCGACACATTTCTCCAGGTGTTTGACCAGGCTGCTAATGTAAAGATCAGCAGGGAAAGTCATTTAAAGGTCTGGCTATTCTTAGTGAAACAGGCGTGGGTGCTGCAGACGGACAGCTCCAGGTTAATAGAAAAGGTTCTCAGAGTTTTAGGAAAAATCCTCCCAGCTAATCATCACTCAGAGCTTTTTAGGTAGTCAGTCTGAGCGGGTCACTCTGTCATTAGTTGGTATTCACAACAGTTGAGTTCAAGCAGAAAGTTTAGTTCAGGTAAGATCAGCCCCCTGTGGATGCATGTGAGGAGGAAACGCGGTGTTATTAACTCCCCTGCCTCTTCTCATCTGGGCACACTTGACATTAGCAGGAGAAAATGACATGCTTTTAGCAGCGGCTGCTCGTATAAGAGGGTTACCTCTGTCATTTAGAGGCAGGAGCCAGAGCGAGCTGACAGCTGCCTGAGTCCTCAAGAACAGAGACGGTTTCTCAGAGGGGAAAGCAGGATTTCCACTAAAGTTTCCCTTTTTATAAAAGCTCTTTTTGTCTCTTTTTGTTCTCACTGGGGTCACATATGAACATCCAGCATCTTTACAGATAAATTCCTCCGCTGACAGCCTCATTGATTTCTGTGTAAGCACTTAAAGGACACTAATTGTGTCCTTTAAGCTGTTGTACAGCATTGTCACCTGAAAATGCCACCTGAGGAAAAAATCTGTTCTAAACCTTGTAAACTTCAACACCCAGAAAACCTACAAAGGTTATTGTCAATAAATGCCAAAAAGTGTGTTTGAGCAGCAGGACGAATCCAGCTGAGGCTTAAAATGATTTTCATATTTAACTCTTATGATGAGCTGCCTGGAAAAGTTTAATTTGCCTTTAAAGGCCAACATCTTCATCTCCAGCCTTATAGCTAAAAATAATCTTCTTTATGTCCTTAGTAAAAAAACATGGAAACAAAACTCAGGTTCTTAACACAATACCAAAGTCTGAATTAAATTTGAGTTCATACATTAAGATTCAATGCTTTTCAGTGACCAGAAGGTCCAGTTACTTTATTTATACCTGCAGGTAGATTTGTTTTGTGTACAAACTGTATCTGTGCAAACACACACTGTAAAAAATTCAGCATAACCAGAGCTTTTCACATGTGATGCTGCTGAAGGCTCTACAAATCAAATCCAGGCAGGAGAGGAAGATAAAACATCAATACGATCAAAATAAAATCTGCTGAGTGTTGGTGTCATTTCAGTATCAGCAGCAGAAAGAAATTAGGTTTTAAAACTCCTGGTTCTACAAATAGAGACTAGAAAAGAAGAAGCTGAAACTCTGATGAAATTTAATGATTGGATACTTAACAACTGTTTGTTTATTGTCATTTATTAAGACACAAAACACCGAACTGCTCAGGGGAAACCAGGCGTAAACACAGATTTCTTAAAAAGAAAATATTGTTTGGCCATAAAAAGTCACATCAAGCTAATGCTACAGTCAGATGTTCTTCATTTGGCTCAGACACGTAGGAAAAAAACCATGCTGGTTCATTTAATTACAGTTATTTACTTTTAGTCAAACAACTTTATGCTCACAAACAGCAACTCCATGAGGTTAAACAATCTCTCTGGTCTTACTCAGCTTTAATCTGCTCTGTTTTCAGTTGTTAAAGAGAAGTTCTGCTTTTCTGCAGAGATTTGTGAATGAACTTATCAGCGTTTTTTAAATATTAAACATTAAGACGAATTCTGATTTATTTCCATCGCCAACGTCTGATAATCCGTGGTCTGTAAATGTGTCTTCCTCATAAAGCTTCCTCTCCATTCAGTTCCTGCTGGTCTTTAAGTTTGTTTGGAGCGACACAAACGAAGGTCCTAAATATTATCCGCCACCTTGTTAAGGGAGGAAACGTGTCGGAGGAAGCCGATGTTTTGGTCAGTGGGGGGCGGCAACGAGTCCGGCAGCGGCGGCTGTAATTGGGGCCGCGGGCGCCGCTGGTGGCACCGCCAGGCGTTTCTGGACCCGCCAGGCGTTTCTGGACCCGCCAGGCGTTTCTGGACCCGCCGGCGCTGGGTGTGGCGGGACGCAGTGACTGACGGTGAGTCGTACGGCGCTGGCTGCTGATTGGCAGGCAGCTCTGAGGAAGTACTTTACTGACCGGCAGACATTACAGCCCCTTAGTAGTTCTCCTGGGAGCTTTCACACAACCGTGTGCATGAGTGTGTGTGTGTGTGTGTGTGTGTGTGTGTGTGTGTGTGTGTGTGTCCACTCCTGAAATCCTAAACAGACACAGATGTTTTGCTCCCAGGAGTGCTAACCAAACGCGTTCTGGTTCAGTTTTAATGAAGGGGCCGTGACTCCTGCTCACCTCTGCAGGTAAAAACATCGACCAATCACAACGAGCCGCCGTCCTAACGACCCCTAGAGGTCATCTTCTCACTCAGGGAGCTTTTAGTCACAGCTGGATAGGAGCTGGTTACATTCACTGCAGTAAAATAAAATACTTTTATTAAAAATGAATATCGATAGTTTTGGATAAAATTTATCTTCACTAGATAAAGAAAAAAACTTGTTTCACCCAAAAACTCACCATGAACACATGAAAAAATTGACTTTTAGGAGGTTTTTTTTTACTACGCTGTGCTTTATTTTTCCATGAATAACTCTAACAAACTTTAAACTTTGTGCTTCAAGTTTCCTAAGTTTAATATGGAATCAAATTAATGTGGAAAATGTATAAATATTAAATGTTTTAATCAGTTAAATTTTCTTACTCTTGAATAACAACATGCTGACGTCCTGCTACGACTGTCTGACTTTAAGTTTTGTGATCTACTCATCCTGTTGTTATTAAAACCTGTCATGAACACACACACACACGCACACACACACACACACACACGCCGACATCCAAATACACTCTCCTCTGTGTTCTCACTCATCATTTCCTTGA
This sequence comes from Gambusia affinis, assembly GCF_019740435.1. Lineage (NCBI taxonomy): Eukaryota > Metazoa > Chordata > Actinopteri > Cyprinodontiformes > Poeciliidae > Gambusia > Gambusia affinis. Next base: position 18,701,866 of record NC_057890.1, on the reverse strand, counting down.
GATGTAAGCCCCTGTGTATGGAGATGTGTGTGCGTGGGTGTGTGTGTGTGTGTGTGTGTGTGTGTGTGTGTGTGTGGGGAGCAGTGACACTGCAGTTAGCATTAGCCTGGCTGTCAGTTTGCTCTTAGCTTAGCGTCTTCATCTGGGGAGGATTAGCATGCAGCGCTAGCTGCCATGAGTCTCCCTCTGATTAGACGTGATGCATCTGAACCTCCACAGAGACACACTCCTCCTATCGGCTCATTGTACTGGGAGACGTGTGTGTGTGTGTGTGTGTGTGTGTGTGTTGATGTTAAGCAGATGTTTAGTGAACGCAGACTCATTTCAAACAGCTGGAAGGAGCCTCTTCTGGTTGTTGCTCCTGTCCAGTTTAACAACAGAGACGTTGCTGATTCCAGTGCAGCTTTTGTTTTATAGGAAAACTGTCTGCAGCGCTTTGCTCCACTTCTGCTGCTGCCGCTTTCAGAAAGCATCTGGACGTTAAATCAAGCTCTGTAATAACCAGCCAGTATTAGATAGTTAGAAATAACAATTATTCCTAAAGCAAAACTAATAACCTGATCATTTGTATGTCTAGAAATAAGCAAAAATATTCAGTTTTGTTCAAGTTTTCACAAACAACCTGATTTTTTTCTGCTCTTCTTAAAGTTTAAATAGAAGAAAAACCAGCTGCTCCCTTTTGACTAAAATTCATAATCTATTCAATCAGAAACAGCTCATTTTGGTGATTTGAATAGGACGTTTCTCCCATGTTTCATGCAGATCGCTGCTGTTGCGTCAGAAACTGAAATAACTGAGTAAATTAGCTGCTGGCTTTTAAAACCTCAAACCTTCCCTGGAGAAACATTCCATCACTGCGGGTGTGATGACCTGATATTTGTCTAATTAAAGATCCTTGACATGAAAACGTCACTCAGCAGCTGCATGGATCCCGTGCTGCGGCGCCCCTGCCCTGCGCTTGTAGCTGACACCCTGGGGACGGAGCCCATCATGCTGCGTGTGAGCATTCTGTTATGGAAATGGCTGTTTAGTGCCTGAGGCCTCCAGGGAGCGTCAGACACATCGCACAAGTCTGTTCAGACCCTGGTGAAGAGATCGGTGCAACATTTCCCCTGAGTGCTCATTATGGGAGCTGCAGCATCGCTGCAGCATCAGCCAGATGCAGACGGAGTTTCCTGCGCCGCGCGGCGAGTCCACGGGTCAGGCTGCAGGACTTCTGATGTGAGGCTTCAGGAATCAGAGTCTAATTTAAAGCTCAGTCTAAGTTTTTATCAGTGTTATTTCTGTTTTTACAGAATTTAACTAACAGAATCGTTTAACCAGGCCTGTCAGGATAAATTGTTTTCTGCTCATTTTCTTGTTTTATTCTGACGTTTTTGATGGTTTATTGAAACGTCAGGGAGAAATCTGAGAGGAAAAAGTCAAATTTCACAGTTTAATCAGAAGGAAACCAGGAGTGAAGGAGCAGATGGAGGGTGGGATGAAGGAGAACGACAGGAAGAGAGAGAGATGTGGTGGGTGGCAGACGCCCCTCCGGCACCCTTGGGTGATGTTTTCAGTCTGTGTGCGCGTCGCAGATGAGTAATGGCCTCTGATGCGCACGTCTCTCTTGTCTGGTCCTCCATCCGTTTCATCATTACATGCCATCCATCTCCTCATCCGTCCGCTGGCTGTCAGCTCCCTCCGTTCTCCTCCGTTCTCCTCCGTTCTCCTCTGTTCTCCGTGTGCAGCCGTCCTCAGGGTGTTGGACTTCCTCCCCGCCGCTCCGCTCCTCACCTGAGCCCCAGTTTAATTTCACCGCCGCTCACGCACTCCTGCACACACACACACTCCATCATCGCCCTCCCTGACACACACACACACACACACACACACGCTCAAACTCAGAAGGAGCCGTCAAGAGTAATAGTGTTTATTATAATTTACTGTACCGCCATTGTAGCCTCTGCTTTCTCAGTAGGAATCATTATAGAGATTACATAATGGGGGTAATTTTTCTTGTGGCGTATGCAGCGCTGCGACGGCGCTACAAAGCGCTTTGGAGGCGGCAGAAACCCTATTAGCTGAAGCTGAGGAGTAAATGGGTCCGGTGCAGTCTGGCTAAATCAGCGCCTGTTAGCCTCCCTCTCGACTCCTCAAATCCATGTCTATTACTCTTAACAAACCAGAATGGATCCGGCGTATTGATCTGTTGGCGAGGGAATGCTCTCTTTGTTCGCTAGAGAAAGGCCGCGGCATCGCTCGGATTCTCACACCAGTGGAGCAGGAAGTGAAGCTTCAGAGCCTCGTTGGCTGCAGATTTCCTTTAAGAAGTCACCTTTCTACAGGGTTAGCCGTTAGCTGTTAGCTGTTAGCCGTTAGCTGTTGTGTCATCAGGCTGGATAGAAATGTCTGTGATGCTGGAAACACGTCGATGCCGTCAGGAAGGACCTGCAGCTTTTTCACTGTTTCAGGCTGAATTTGGTGAGAAAGTTTCAGTTTTCTCCGTTTCTCCTAACATCCGTTACCAACCTCAACGGTTGCTATGGAGACCCAAAGTGTTGTGCAAAACCTCATTTCTTTACATCTAACACTTAAAATGATCTGAATCACTAAAGATCCGACTAAACAGGAAAAAGGTGAAAACGTAACATCTACTAACCCGTTATTAATTTATATATCTTCTTACATTTGGTTATTAATAAATATTGATTATTAATGAATGATCTAATCTACCATCTGATTTTAAACAAAGAAAAAACATTCATCAGTTTTAAGATTGAGGAAGAGAAAATGTTTCATTTTTCATCAGTTGTTGGACAAAATATGAAATATTTTAAAACAAGAAAACTTTTTACAGTGTACTGAAAAATCCTGTCATGATATTTTTAGTGTGACATTATTTGCATCACAGTAAAATATTAGTTACAGATTACTCATGTTTATTTTTCAGGCCTGAATGTGAATTTAAATGAATCCAGAAAGACCAGATGAGTCTGGATGAGTTTTCAGTTTCTGAACAGTTCAGCTCAGAGGGGAATGAAATGTTTGTCCAGCTTCGTTTTGGTTGAAAGTCGTCCTGAAAGGAATCAAGACTTTCTGGAAACCATCATCATGTTTTTATCTTATGAAAATATAAAAGGATGCAAAGAAATTATCTGTAAATTCTGTATAATTAATGTTGTAAAAAATATTTAGCTACATGTTTCTATTTTCTGCTGTTTTCTTAATCTATTTGAGTTTAAGAGTTCAGTTTCCAGATTAAAAATCTGATGCAGTTACCGACTCTCCTGTGGGGTCAGAGGTCATCACCTCCCCGCTGATGATTCATGGACTCTAATTGCTCTGACAGCATCCATGTTGGAAACTTTCTGCATGTCAGCCAGCACGGTTTGCATCAGGTGGGTGTAATCTGATAGCCTGGAAGACGTGGGTCTGGCTGCGGCCGCTCAGGTGTCTGACCTCCAGTCCTCGCCCTGCAGGGCGGCTCAGAGGCCATTAATTAGAGCAGGATCCTGCTAATTAACACACACAGGCGCTGGTCTCTGCCGTGCTCTCCACTCTCTTTACGTCTGAGCCCCGTTTAATGCGCCCTGTTTGATTTGCCCTACTGAAGTAATGAGTTTGGAAAGCAGACAGAAATTCTGAAGTGTGCTTTGGAGGAGCCTGGGGATAATTTGAAGTCCTGCGGCTGGGAGTCAGGCGTGCGCTCGCTCGCATCACACCCACATCCGCGTGGAAATAACACACTCACACACGGCTGTTTGTCTTTTTGTGTCGATTTTCCCAGCAGTGGAGTGGAAAGTTTTCTGCATGTTGGATGTTCTGTGCAGCTAACTAAATCAGAATCTGAGAAATCAGAGCAAAAGAAACCTTTCTGGTTTTAGTGAATTGCTTTTATTCATAGTTACTCCGTGTGTGTCTTGAGACATGAAGTCAAGTCACTCGGGAGAAATCTGAGTTATGAATTTAAATGTGTTTGCCTGTAATGCTTCATCTAACTGGGATATTTTAGTATTTTAAACCTGGTTCCCCAAAGCTGAAGCTGATTGGTAAAGGACCGTTATGTTAAATCTGCAGTAGGTGATGTAAATTCAAGGTTCTGGTTCTGTTTGTATCATTTCCTTTAGCTCAGCATCAGGATCTGATTAGGTTTTACTAGGAACAAATAGTGAATAGATGACTGGACCAAAGCGACTCATTCCTCCTTTGGAGAACCAAAAGCTTCAGTGGTTTGATTGAAAGGCTTCCAGGTGGCTGGGACTCTTCACCAGTAACCAGTAACACCAGTAACACCAAACGGTTCAGGAACTGGTTGACTTGTTGACGTACTCGCAGATTCCCAGGTTGGTGACCTAAACTCCTTCAGCTGACGTCTTTGTACGTGGAGCAGCAGGAGATCTTCCCAAAGTTCATCAGCTCATCCCTCAGGATGACCCTGCATCGTTTCCATCATTCTAGCTGCTCTGATTCTTTAGGCAGAAACTTCTTTCCGGTTGAAGACCATCCAGGGGTCAGACATGCTAGAGCGCGCTAAATTCAGGAGATGAAGTCTTCCTAAACAAGTTACCATTGTCTCCAAAACCAGGCCTGAAATCCTGACTTCATACGTTATCCTGGAGTTTAGCTGCTAACTTAGAAAAGTTGCAGTTGAAGTTCAACCTGAAAGTAAAATGGTGATATTAGTCAGTTAAAACGAGGGCCGGGACTTCTAACAGATTTGTTTCAGTTATTTTGGCTTAATTAATCAAATTTTTTAAAGATATAAAATTGGACATCCCGAGGCGGAACCTTTGTATTCACGTGTTTCTGGTACACCCATAAATCAGACGCACAATGACGTCTGCTAACATCAACGGCCCATAAAGCTGCTTCACTGGGTTTTAATTTCAGCTGCAAACTAATCTGATTGGACCATGGGAAAGACTGCTGTTGTGCTAAAAGCAGTTAGCTTATCAGCGCAGCTGCTAAAGCCTAAAATAGCATCTCAATGCTAACCATGTAGCTAATACTAACGCTACATTTCTAAAGAAGCTCCATGAATGATCGGGGCTTCCTGAAACACTTTGCTCCAAGCTGATGGTCAAAGATTAAATATATATTTATATTTATATTTTAAATATATTTCTTGTTGAACTCACATGTTTATTTATTCAAAAAATTTGCAACTAAAATTAAAAATATTGCTTACTTTGCCAGTATATTTTCAATGACAGCCCCTGAAATTAAACATTTGAATCACCACTAACAACAGCTTTCCTTGGTCGGTTTAGTTTTTTAGGTGTTGAGATAAAAACAAAGAACTTGTAGGTAAAATTTGACAATCTGAACTCTAGATTAAGACGAAACAGCAGCTTTTATCTTGAGAAGCCAAATCCTGGTTTCTAAACGGCACCAGATGTGACTATGATCTGCAAGTGGTGCCAGTCTGCAGGATATTGTTCATACCAGACTGTCTCATCAGAACAAAGACCCACAAACAGCCCAACCTCAGGCGTCAAGACAAAAGTTAAGTGGAAACAAACTGTGCATTTGGAAAAATCTGGACCCAAAGTTTCTCGACCCTCGTCAGCATTCAGATCTCATCCTGGACCAATGCAGCTGTGTGATGTGTGTTCGCCTGCAGGAAGAGAGACGTAGACAAACAGGGATGGAGGGAGCAGGAGTAGATGGTGGGTGAGAGCTGGAGAGGCAGCAGCAGGAGGGAGGGAGACGGAGAGGGATGCTTCATTAAACATTTAGAGGGATGCAGAGCAGACAGGCCGCTCCATTTTTCTTACTGTTCAGGAGATAAGAAACAGAATGGAGGTCTGCCCATACACCTCAACACTCCAGAGTTTGTATCTGTGTGTGTCCTGTCACACTCAAATCCACGCTTTGTCCCTGCAGGTCTGAAATAATAGCTTGGAAATGTAACGGCGCCCCTAAATAAGGCGGCATCAGTCACGCTGTAACGCCGCGCTTAATCCTTATCACAACGCACGCTAGACAAACACCCGGGGTAATGCAATCCCAAGGTTAGCCGGAGGAATGCAAGCAGCTGGATCTGTCTCCGCCGATGAACTGGAGTGTATTTACCCTTGTACACACCTCTGTGTATTGTCCCATTTAGCACGGTTCCCACTCATGCATCCTAATGGCCCTGGAGATCCCGAGTCTCCACTGTCTGCTATTAGTGAGCAGCAAAGATCAATGGGAAGCTCTAGCCTGTTAGCGCCTCCCCATTCAGAGCCACTGAGCCGTGGCTAACGCCGCAGCCGCCGCGTTTTGCTCATGAAAACGTCTGAGAAGCGGGGAGGCGCACCTGTATCCCCTCCGCCGCTGCCGATTGTAAAGCCGAGCGAGAAGAGACGAGAAGTTGTACAAAGGAGCCTTTGAAGTGTCGGACTGCGTCCGCTGGGAGGGTGTTAAAGGGCCGATTCGCTCAATTTACGCACAAGAAAACATAGTTTCTCACTCGCCCTCCACTGATCCAGCCATGTCGATAGTTCGGGGATTATTTCTGAGCTTTTGAAATGTTTGTTTCTCAACCTGCAGCTTCTACAGCTGTAACATGACTCAAAGCACTGAAAGCTTGTACTCAACAAAACCTGAGGCAATATCCCAGAAAATCCAACGGAGTCCAACTGGTTAGATAACGGTGCAGTAAATTACCTTTGGTTTAGATTATAGGCAAGAGAATCCAGACTGATTGCATTGATAACTGGACTAACACAGTTCAGTTTCAGAGGTTTGACATATAAAATGTTTGATCCAGTTCAAAGATCTCAGCTATGTGAGGAAGTCCAGATGAATCCAGTCCAAAGTGTTGATCTGGGTTTGTTCCTCACCTCTTTACCTCCTCAGTCTCTACATTTCATATGAAGTTGACAAGTTTACAGTAGCAGGAGTTTGGCTTGGTTCACACCATCCCTGTTCTGTCTGCTTTAATCCAAGTCCAGTCTGTTTGAAAGCCCGGTTCGTTTGGGGAAGTGTGAATTTGCTTTTTTGGTCCACATCAAACTCTTCAGGCACTTTGGTTGAAGTGAACTCTGGTTCGGTTTGAATGTCTATGTGAACACCAAGCAGACCAGAGACCAAAAGCAGGAAGTGGACTACAGTGCAGGGCATTCTGGGTAAATCTAACCAAAGCTAACATGCTAGCCTAGCGCTAGCAGCAGAAATGTCTCCTGGTCTTCAGCCAAAGACTAAAGAGAAATCCTCCAACACTAAAATCTGACGCCTCCATCTTGTTTCCATCTGGTGAAGAAGGAAGTTGCTCTCAGTGTCTTCAGAGGTTTTTGTGTGGTTTCCTTCAGTGGTTGTTGGTGCAGCGCCCCCACAGGCCAGGAGGGGAACAGGTTGGAGCAGCTGGAGGTGGAACAAACTGATTCCAACCGAGTCTACTGGACTGTCAGGAGGGAAAACAGCCCAAAGGTTGCAGAGCTGATTGGATTTTCTGGCTCCACTAATTTATTTTGAGTCACAAAATCAACTTTTTGGAAGTTTATGTTGTTTTATTTGCATTTTCAAGTTTTAGAGCAAAGTTCAAGTGAAAAACATCCATCAGTTTACATTTACTGATAAATATGCTCATTTATCTCTGTACATATTTCCACTGAAGAGCTTCTGAAAATGGCCTTTTTATATATAAAATCATTAGTTCTGAATATGACATGTTTATAAGTTTTTACCCGTCGCTCTTTAATGCAGATCTTGGATCACATGTTGCTATAAATTAATAATTTTTCAAATTAATCTCCTTTTTCTGTCTTTCCATTTGCCTCATTGTAGCAGAATATTAGCTTCTAAAATGTGTCTTTCATGACACCATAAAAGAAAACTCTTCAAATCCTTCCTTTGCAAAACATTTTAAGTGCTGAAATATTGAGTTTTCAGAGAAGGTTGTTGTTTCTGAATTAATTGAATTGCTCCCAATGCTCAAATCTCTACACGAATGTGTCGAAGGCTACTTGATCGTTTGAATCATTATTACGAGGAAAATGTATCATTAGTATGTTGTGTAAGCACCTACTTGCTTGTGCAGAAGGTTTCTCTGCTCTCTCATGGATACATTTCTGGAAAAGAAGCGAACTTGAACCAAAAACTGGAAACTGGCAGCTAGATTCAGTGGAAAAACTCTCACGTTTGGCCCCTGGAAAGCCACATCAGTCAAACCTTTGTGTTGATTTGACAGTGTTTGCATCGGGGACCTTACAGAGACACCGAGCACACACACACACACACACACACGCACACACGCACACACACACACACACACACACACACACACACGCACACACACACACACACGCGTGTGAATAATTGGACGACCCGTCCCCCCCCACACCCCCCGGTCAGCATATGTCAGCATATGGCTGCCTCCGCGGAGAGGCTGTTGAACAGACTGATCAAGGTTTAATTTGGCCCTGGAGGGGCCGGCTGGGGACGGAGGGCAGAGCGGGAAGGAAACAGGGAAGGAGACGGGAAGGAAGCGGAGGAGCAGCTGTCAGCCTGAACTCTTCCCTCCTGTTGACTCAACCGGTGATGTTGCCTCGGTCGGTTCTGCCGGGCCGAACACACGCGAGCGTCTGCAGGAGACGAAACATCCAACCACACTGGACCATCTGTTCCAGCTCTAATTGGTATGCATGACAATGTTTTTCCAACCCATAAAACCTAATGAAAATGAACGCCCCACCCACAGTAATGCCCCTTAATGCTATCATCCACTTCTTCCCCACCTTCATCTCACCCAGCCACTCCACCAGCAGCGTTTCTGTTGCATCATTATGTCTGAGCATCAGGCTGGCAGAGCCTCCATTCTCTCAACCCAGACTGGGAATTGCTGCTTTTTAGGAACTGATTGTCAAAGTACTGAAAACAGAAGAGGCAGATGGTCCAAAGAGGTCAACGCAGGAACTTTACTAATTAACAAATAAACCACAACCTTTCTGATTTGTGAAACATGTTGTGAACCAACAAACCTTGAAGTCTGTTGGTTCAGAGAGAAAAGAGGTTTGACCTGCAGCCGGGGTCATCGTGTTACTGGAATACTTTCTGTCTTTGATCGATTTCTTTAAATGGGGAAAATCTCAAAGCCTTCAATCATTTTAACGGATTACTTGGTGCAGACATTTTCAATGTTACTCTAAATCAGTCGATAAAAGAAATGTTCCCATCTCTGATCCGGACTGAACGAAGGGAACGTTCACACCAGCTCTGGTCAGTCCGCTTCAGTCCAACTCCAGTCCGTTTGCGTAGAAAGTCCAGTTCGGTGGGTGAGGTGTGACGCTAATCGACCTCTGACCTCTGGTCCTCCAAACCTCCGTCTGGGTTCGGTTGAAGTGAACTCTGGTTCGGTTCGAATGCATATGTGAACACCAAGTAGATTGCTCTCAGTGTCTTCAGAGGTTTTCTTGTTCTCGGTGCAGCGCCCCCACAGGCCAGGAGGGGAACAAGTTGCTCAATTAAGACTAAAAGGAAGGATTTAATTCTGACACTAAAGCATGATGGGCTCTGACAGAAAGTTTTACAATTCTGACACTAACATTTTACAGAATTTCACATTCTGCACAAAATATTCAACAAAATATTTGAGATGAAACTGGAAGCTCATGGTTAGAAATGTTTGGAGCATTTAGGACATGCTAACAGAAAAAACTATTTAAAACGACAGAAAACAAAAGAGAAAGCATGAAGTGGAGCAGAGTATGAACCGAGCCGGGTAGCTGTGTGTGTGTGTGTGTGTGTGTGTGTGTGTGTGTGTGTGTTTGTGTGTGTGTGTGAGGAATGTGTTGTAAATGTGGACCAAACGTCTCGGTTGTGTTTTATTTTCAAAGGGAGCCTGGGGTCAAAAACACAAACGCGTTCAGTTGCAACCACCGTGAAATGATCTACGAGGCAAATTACAGAGCAAACAAGAGCTTACAGATGTGCTTTCTCACAGAAAGAGGAACTTCTCGGCTGCGAAAGACTTTTTCTTCCTCCCGTCATTCTGGAAGCAAACACAAACATCGCTCTGCCTGCTTGGGAATAAATCCGTTTCCCCTCGCTGTCTGTCTCCGTGTTCCACTCCACTTCCTTCTGCTGCCAGTTTCTCTGCAGAACCACTCCTTCCTCTGTAGGTTGCATGGTGTGTGTGTGTGTGTGTGTGTGTGAGAGAGAGAGTAATAATGGTTGATTAAAGTATCCCAGCCCGTCTGAACACCTTCAGAGAACAGGTGCACAGACCATTTCAGCAGCTTTTCTGTGTTTTTAACGGCGCTCTGCGTGAAAATAGCAGCCTCTCCAGATGCTAATGGAGGCGATGTGAAGCTTTTGTAACCTTCGTTCTGAAAACGGCTCAGCGGTTTGCTCACAATGTGGCAGAATTGGGCTGAAGCCAGTTGAATAAATGGAGGCGTGTTGTTAAATCAGTGTTGTTCGCTTTGTGGCGACATGGCTGACCTTATCGCTCCGTTTTTGTACCTGTGGTTTTCTGCTGCGCTGTCCCTTTAACGGTGTCACGACCGGCGGGGATCAGAGCGCCGAGGGGATTTAATGCCACAAACTCAGCAGCTCCAGACAAACGGGCCGACGCTTTGGACGGAAACCATCCGTTTGGTTGGAGCATCAAAACACCCAGAAAGATGAAATTCATGAAACTCTTGATGTGACACGTCTCCATATGTAACACTACCTGAGGTTAAATCATCTCTAATCCTGTATAATCTGGTATTTAAATGGACCAAATGCAGGAATATTGACCTCTGACCTGTGAAACATTTTAGGGATGAAACGATTAATCAGATAATCATCAATCAATCAGCAGATTGACCAATCATGGCTCACTTTGACTT